>NC_048591.1:42123094-42190594 GCF_013265735.2 Oncorhynchus mykiss | reverse complement strand
TCTCACTCTCTCTTTCATCATCTCCCTCTCTCTTTCCTGTCCTAATTGAATTTCATTATGTCATGGTGTGACTGTGTGGTATTTCATTATGTCATGGTGTGACTGTGTGGTATTTCATTATGTCATGGTGTGACTGTGTGGTATTTCAGCATGTCATGGTGTGACTGTGTGGTATTTCATTATGTCATGGTGTGACTGTGTGGTATTTCATTATGTCATGGTGTGACTGTGTGGTATTTCATTATGTCATGGTGTGACTGTGTGGTATTTCATTATGTCATGGTGTGACTGTGTGGTATTTCAGCATGTCATGGTGTGACTGTGTGGTATTTCATTATGTCATGGTGTGACTGTGTGGTATTTCATTATGTCATGGTGTGACTGTGTGGTATTTCATTATGTCATGGTGTGACTGTGTGGTATTTCAGCATGTCATGGTGTGACTGTGTGGTATTTCAGTATGTCATGGTGTGACTGTGTGGTATTTCATTATGTCATGGTGTGATTGGCTGGTATTTCATTATGTCATGGTGTGATTGGCTGGTATTTCATTATGTCATGGTGTGACTGTGTGGTATTTAAGTATGTCATGGTGTGACTGTGTGGTATTTCATTATGTCATGGTGTGATTGGCTGGCATTTCATTATGTCATGGTGTGACTGTGTGGTATTTCATTATGTCATGGTGTGATTGGCTGGTATTTCAGCATGTCATGGTGTGACTGTGTGGTATTTCATTATGTCATGGTGTGAATGGCTGGTATTTCAGTATGTCATGGTGTGATTGGCTGGTATTTCAGTTGGTCATGCTGTGATTGGCTGGTATTTCATTATGTCATGGTGTGATTGGCTGTTATTTCATTATGTTATGGTGTGATTGGCTAGTATTTCATTATGTCATGGTGTGATTGGCTGGTATTTCAGTATGTCATGGTGTGATTGGCTGGTATTTCAGTTGGTCATGCTGTGATTGGCTGGTATTTCATTATGTTATGGTGTGATTTGTTGGTATTTCAGCACGTCATAGTGTGATAGTGTGGTGTTTCAGTATGTCACAGTGTGATTGGCTAGTATGTAATGTTGATGTTGTTGTCGAGATGCCCTAATCACAATGTGGTGCTGATTCCACTCCCCAGTAACCACAGAGACCGGCAGGCCCAGGGCCACTAATTATCCCATCATCTCTCTCTCTCTCCCTTTCTCTCTGCCCTGGTATTAGTTCTGTCCATCCCTCCCACAGAGCAGTAAGTCATGGACACCATGTATGGTTCTCAGAGGAGAGAGGGAGAGGAAGAGACGGCTGGCATGCAGGGCCTCAGGTCTCCATCTCTGTTTCTAGTACCAGTAATATCTGATCTCCCTCAACCCCTCTCAGGTCTCCATCTCTGTCTCTAGTACCAGTAATATCTGTTCTCCCTCAACCCCTCTCTGGTCTCCATCTCTGTCTCTAGTACCAGTAATATCTGTTCTCCCTCAACCCCTCTCAGGTCTCCATCTCTGTTTCTAGTACCAGTAATATCTGTTCTCCCTCAACCCCGCTCAGGTCTCCATCTCTGTCTCTAGTACCAGTAATATCTGTTCTCCCTCAACCCCTCTCAGGTCTCCATCTCTGTCTCTAGTACCAGTAATATCTGCTCTCCCTCAACCCCTCTCAGGTCTCCATCTCTGTCTCTAGTACCAGTAATATCTGTTCTCCCTCAACCCCGCTCAGGTCTCCATCTCTGTCTCTAGTACCAGTAATATCTGTTCTCCCTCAACCCCTCTCAGGTCTCCATCTCTGTCTCTAGTACCAGTAATATCTGCTCTCCCTCAACCCCTCTCAGGTCTCCATCTCTGTCTCTAGTACCAGTAATATCTGTTCTCCCTCAACCCCGCTCAGGTCTCCATCTCTGTCTCTAGTACCAGTAATATCTGTTCTCCCTCAACCCCGCTCAGGTCTCCATCTCTGTCTCTAGTACCAGTAATATCTGTTCTCCCTCAACCCCTCTCAGGTCTCCATCTCTGTCTCTAGTACCAGTAATATCTGTTCTCCCTCAACCCCTCTCAGGTCTCCATCTCTGTTTCTAGTACCAGTAATATCTGTTCTCCCTCAACCCCTCTGAGGTCTCCATCTCTGTCTCTAGTACCAGTAATATCTGTTCTCCCTCAAATCCTCTCAGGTCTCCATCTCTCTCTCTAGTACCAGTAATATCTGTTCTCCCTCAACCCCTCTGAGGTCTCCATCTCTGTCTCTAGTACCAGTAATATCTGTTCTCCCTCAACTCCTCTCAGGTCTCCATCTCTCTCTCTAGTACCAGTAATATCTGTTCTCCCTCAACCCCTCTCAGGTCTCCATCTCTGTCTCTAGTACCAGTAATATCTGTTCTCCCTCAACTCCTCTCAGGTCTCCATCTCTCTCTCTAGTACCAGTAATATCTGTTCTCCCTCAACCCCTCTCATACCCGATATCTGTCTCTAGTACCAGTAATATCTGTTCTCCCTAAACCCCTCTCATACCCGATATCTGTCTCTAGTACCAGTAATATCTGTTCTCCCTCAACCCCTCTCATACCCGATATCTGTCTCTAGTACCAGTAATATCTGTTCTCCCTCAACCCCTCTCATACCCGATATCTGTCTCTAGTACCAGTAATATCTGTTCTCCCTCAACCCCTCTCATACCCGATATCTGTCTCTAGTACCAGTAATATCTGTTCTCCCTCAACCCCTCTCATACCCGATATCTGTCTCTAGTACCAGTAATATCTGTTCTCCCTCAACCCCTCTCATACCCGATATCTGTCTCTAGTACCAGTAATATCTGCTCTCCCCCAACCCCTCTCATACCCGATATCTGTCTCTAGTACCAGTAATATCTGTTCTCCCTCAACCCCTCTGAGGTCTCCATCTCTCTCTCTAGTACCAGTAATATCTGTTCTCACTCAACCCCTCTCATACCCGATATCTGTCTCTAGTACCAGTAATATCTGTTCTCCCTCAACCCCTCTCATACCCGATATCTGTCTCTAGTACCAGTAATATCTGTTCTCCCTCAACCCCTCTCAGGTCTCCATCTCTGTCTCTAGTACCAGTAATATCTGTTCTCCCTCAACCCCTCTCATACCCGATATCTGTCTCTAGTACCAGTAATATCTGTTCTCCCTCAACCCCTCTCATACCCGATATCTGTCTCTAGTACCAGTAATATCTGTTCTCCCTCAACCCCTCTCATACCCGATATCTGTCTCTAGTACCAGTAATATCTGTTCTCCCTCAACCCCTCTCATACCCGATATCTGTCTCTAGTACCAGTAATATCTGTTCTCCCTCAACCCCTCTCATACCCGATATCTGTCTCTAGTACCAGTAATATCTGTTCTCCCTCAACCCCTCTCATACCCGATATCTGTCTCTAGTACCAGTAATATCTGTTCTCCCTCAACCCCTCTCAGGTCTCCATCTCTGTCTCTAGTACCAGTAATATCTGTTCTCCCTCAACCCCTCTCATACCCGATATCTGTCTCTAGTACCAGTAATATCTGTTCTCCCTCAACCCCTCTCATACCCGATATCTGTCTCTAGTACCAGTAATATCTGTTCTCCCTCAACCCCTCTCATACCCGATATCTGTCTCTAGTACCAGTAATATCTGTTCTCCCTCAACCCCTCTCATACCCGATATCTGTCTCTAGTACCAGTAATATCTGTTCTCCCTCAACCCCTCTCATACCCGATATCTGTCTCTAGTACCAGTAATATCTGTTCTCCCTCAACCCCTCTCATACCCGATATCTGTCTCTAGTACCAGTAATATCTGTTCTCCCTCAACCCCTCTCAGGTCTCCATCTCTGTCTCTAGTACCAGTAATATCTGTTCTCCCTCAACCCCTCTCAGGTCTCCATCTCTGTCTCTAGTACCAGTAATATCTGTTCTCCCTCAACCCCTCTCAGGTCTCCATCTCTGTCTCTAGTACCAGTAATATCTGTTCTCCCTCAACCCCTCTCATACCCGATATCTGTCTCTAGTACCAGTAATATCTGTTCTCCCTCAACCCCTCTCATACCCGATATCTGTCTCTAGTACCAGTAATATCTGTTCTCCCTCAACCCCTCTCAGGTCTCCATCTCTGTCTCTAGTACCAGTAATATCTGTTCTCCCTCAACCCCTCTCAGGTCTCCATCTCTGTCTCTAGTACCAGTAATATCTGTTCTCCCTCAACCCCTCTCAGGTCTCCATCTCTGTCTCTAGTACCAGTAATATCTGTTCTCCCTCAACCCCTCTCATACCCGATATCTGTCTCTAGTACCAGTAATATCTGTTCTCCCTCAACCCCTCTCATACCCGATATCTGTCTCTAGTACCAGTAATATCTGTCTCTAGTACCAGTAATATCTGTTCTCCCTCAACCCCTCTCATACCCGATATCTGTCTCTAGTACCAGTAATATCTGTTCTCCCTCAACCCCTCTCAGGTCTCCATCTCTGTCTCTAGTACCAGTAATATCTGTTCTCCCTCAACCCCTCTCAGGTCTCCATCTCTGTCTCTAGTACCAGTAATATCTGTTCTCCCTCAACCCCTCTCATACCCGATATCTGTCTCTAGTACCAGTAATATCTGTTCTCCCTCAACCCCTCTCATACCCGATATCTGTCTCTAGTACCAGTAATATCTGTTCTCCCTCAACCCCTCTCAGGTCTCCATCTCTGTTTCTAGTACCAGTAATATCTGTTCTCCCTCAACTCCTCTCAGGTCTCCATCTCTCTCTCTAGTACCAGTAATATCTGTTCTCCCTCAACCCCTCTCATACCCGATATCTGTCTCTAGTACCAGTAATATCTGTTCTCCCTCAACCCCTCTCATACCCGATATCTGTCTCTAGTACCAGTAATATCTGTCTCTAGTACCAGTAATATCTGTCTCTAGTACCAGTAATATCTGTCTCTAGTACCAGTAATATCTGTCTCTAGTACCAGTAATATCTGTCTCTAGTACCAGTACTATCTGTTCTCCCTCAACCCCTCTCAGGTCTCCATCTCTGTCTCTAGTACCAGTAATATCTGTTCTCCCTCAACCCCTCTCATACCCGATATCTGTCTCTAGTACCAGTAATATCTGTCTCTAGTACCAGTAATATCTGTCTCTAGTACCAGTAATATCTGTCTCTAGTACCAGTAATATCTGTCTCTAGTACCAGTAATATCTGTCTCTAGTACCAGTAATATCTGTCTCTAGTACCAGTAATATCTGTCTCTAGTACCAGTAATATCTGTCTCTAGTACCAGTAATATCTGTCTCTAGTACCAGTAATATCTGTCTCTAGTACCAGTAATATCTGTCTCTAGTACCAGTAATATCTGTCTCTAGTACCAGTAATATCTGTCTCTAGTACCAGTAATATCTGTCTCTAGTACCAGTAATATCTGTCTCTAGTACCAGTAATATCTGTCTCTAGTACCAGTAATATCTGTCTCTAGTACCAGTAATATCTGTCTCTAGTACCAGTAATATCTGTCTCTAGTACCAGTAATATCTGTCTCTAGTACCAGTAATATCTGTCTCTAGTACCAGTAATATCTGTTCTCCCTCAACCCCTCTCATACCCGATATCTGTCTCTAGTACCAGTAATATCTGTCTCTAGTACCAGTAATATCTGTCTCTAGTACCAGTAATATCTGTCTCTAGTACCAGTAATATCTGTTCTCCCTCAACCCCTCTGAGGTCTCCATCTCTGTCTCTAGTACCAGTAATATCTGTTCTCCCTCAACCCCTCTCATACCCGATATCTGTCTCTAGTACCAGTAATATCTGTCTCTAGTACCAGTAATATCTGTCTCTAGTACCAGTAATATCTGTCTCTAGTACCAGTAATATCTGTCTCTAGTACCAGTAATATCTGTTCTCCCTCAACCCCTCTCAGGTCTCCATCTCTGTCTCTAGTACCAGTAATATCTGTCTCTAGTACCAGTAATATCTGTTCTCCCTCAACCCCTCTGAGGTCTCCATCTCTGTCTCTAGTACCAGTAATATCTGTTCTCCCTCAACCCCTCTCATACCCGATATCTGTCTCTAGTACCAGTAATATCTGTCTCTAGTACCAGTAATATCTGTCTCTAGTACCAGTAATATCTGTCTCTAGTACCAGTAATATCTGTCTCTAGTACCAGTAATATCTGTCTCTAGTACCAGTAATATCTGTTCTCCCTCAACCCCTCTCAGGTCTCCATCTCTGTCTCTAGTACCAGTAATATCTGTTCTCCCTCAACCCCTCTCAGGTCTCCATCTCTGTCTCTAGTACCAGTAATATCTGTTCTCCCTCAACCCCTCTCATACCCGATATCTGTCTCTAGTACCAGTAATATCTGTCTCTAGTACCAGTAATATCTGTCTCTAGTACCAGTAATATCTGTCTCTAGTACCAGTAATATCTGTCTCTAGTACCAGTAATATCTGTCTCTAGTACCAGTAATATCTGTCTCTAGTACCAGTAATATCTGTCTCTAGTACCAGTAATATCTGTTCTCCCTCAACCCCTCTCAGGTCTCCATCTCTGTCTCTAGTACCAGTAATATCTGTTCTCCCTCAACCCCTCTCAGGTCTCCATCTCTGTCTCTAGTACCAGTAATATCTGTTCTCCCTCAACCCCTCTCAGGTCTCCATCTCTGTCTCTAGTACCAGTAATATCTGTTCTCCCTCAACCCCTCTCAGGTCTCCATCTCTGTCTCTAGTACCAGTAATATCTGTCTCTAGTACCAGTAATATCTGTCTCTAGTACCAGTAATATCTGTCTCTAGTACCAGTAATATCTGTCTCTAGTACCAGTAATATCTGTCTCTAGTACCAGTAATATCTGTCTCTAGTACCAGTAATATCTGTCTCTAGTACCAGTAATATCTGTCTCTAGTACCAGTAATATCTGTCTCTAGTACCAGTAATATCTGTTCTCTCTAAACGTCTCTCCTCAACACATCTGTTCCTGACATGACCTGTTCCATAAAATACCTATATTATACCCTGACCTGTAGTATTATACAGTAACTAGACTATATAATACCCTGACCTGTAGTATTATACAGTAACTAGAATATATAATACCTATATAATACCCTGACCTGTAGTATTATACAGTAACTAGACTATATTATACCTATATTATACCCTGACCTGTAGTATTATACAGTAACTAGACTATATAATACCCTGACCTGTAGTATTATACAGTAACTAGAATATATAATACCTATATAATACCCTGACCTGTAGTATTATACAGTAACTAGACTATATAATACCTATATTATACCCTGACCTGTTGTATTATACAGTAACTAGACTATATTATACCTATATTATACCCTGACCTGTAGTATTATACAGTAACTAGACTATATAATACATATATAATACCCTGACCTGTAGTATTATACAGTAACTAGACTATATAATACCCTGACCTGTAGTATTATACAGTAACTAGAATATATAATACCTATATAATACCCTGACCTGTAGTATTATACAGTAACTAGACTATATAATACCTATATTATACCCTGACCTGTAGTATTATACAGTAACTAGACTATATAACACCCTGACCTGTAGTATTATACAGTAACTAGACTATATAACACCCTGACCTGTAGTATTATACAGTAACTAGACTGTATAATACCTATATAATACCCTGACCTGTAGTATTATACAGTAACTAGACTATATAATACCTATATTATACCCTGACCTGTAGTATTATATAGTAACTAGACTATATAATACCTATATTATACCCTGACCTGTAGTATTATACAGTAACTAGACTATATAATACCTATATTATACCCTGACCTGTAGTATTATACAGTAACTAGACTATATAATACCTATATTATACCCTGACCTGTAGTATTATACAGTAACTAGACTATATAATACCTATATAATACCCTGACCTGTAGTATTATACAGTAACTAGACTATATTATACCCTGACCTGTAGTATTATACAGTAACTAGACTATATAATACCCTGACCTGTAGTATTATACAGTAACTAGACTATATAATACCTATATAATACCCTGACCTGTAGTATTATACAGTAACTAGACTATATAATACCTATATTATACCCTGACCTGTAGTATTATACAGTAACTAGACTATATAATACCTATATTATACCCTGACCTGTAGTATTATATAGTAACTAGACTATATAATACCCTGATCTGTAGTATTATATAGTCACTAGACTATATAATACCCTGACCTGTAGCATTATACAGTAACTAGACTATATAATACCTATATTATACCCTGACCTGTAGTATTATACAGTAACTAGACTATATAATACCTATATTATACCCTGACCTGTAGTATTATACAGTAACTAGACTATATTATACCCTCACCTGTAGTATTATACAGTAAATAGACTATATTATACCCTGACCTGTAGTATTATATAGTAACTAGACTGTATTATACCTATATTATACCCTCACCTGTGGTATTATACAGTAACTAGACTATATTATACCCTGACCTGTGGTATTATACAGTAACTAGACTATATAATACCTATATAATACCCTGACGTGTGGTATTATACAGTAACTAGACTATATTATACCTATATAATACCCTGACCTGTAGTATTATACAGTAACTAGACTATATAACACCCTGACCTGTAGTTTTATACAGTAACTAGACTATATAATACCTATATTATACCCTGACCTGTAGTATTATACAGTAACTAGACTATATAATATCTATATTATACCCTGACCTGTGGTATTATACAGTAACTAGATCTAGACCCTATGCTACCCTCATGCTATCAATCCCCTATAATTTAGAACCAGCGTGTCTACATGTGAGGAATTAGCCTTGGATTTAGATCCAGTTTAGAATCAGTCATTTTTTGTTATGCAACAAAGGAAAACATATTATATTGGGATCACAAGTTTTTTTTATATTTATATTTAGAACCAGCATGTCTACAGGTTTGTTAATCCCTTAGAATTTAGAACCAGCATGTCTACAGGTGTGTTAATCCCTTAGAATTTAGAACCAGCATGACTACAGGTTTGTTAATCCCTTAGGATTTAGAACCAGCATGTCTACAGGTTTGTTAATTCCCTAGGATTTAGAACCAGCATGTCTACAGGTTTGTTAATCCCTTAGGATTTAGAACCAGCATGTCTACATGTTTGTTAATCCCTTAGAATTTAGAACCAGCATGTCTACAGGTTTGTTAATCCCTTAGGATTTAGAACCAGCATGTCTACATGTTTGTTAATCCCTTAGGATTTAGAACCAGCATGTCTACAGGTTTGTAAATTCCCTAGGATTTAGAACCAGCATGTCTACAGGTTTGTTAATTCCCTAGGATTTAGAACCAGCATGTCTACAGGTTTGTTAATTCCCTAGGATTTAGAACCAGCATGTCTACAGGTTTGTTAATTCCCTTAGGATTTAGAACCAGCATGTCAACAGGTTTGTTAATCCCTTAGGATTTAGAACCAGCATGTCTACAGGTTTGTTAATCCTTTAGAATTTAGAACCAGCATGTCTACAGGTTTGTTAATCCTTTAGAATTTAGAACCAGCATGTCTACAGGTTTGTTAATCCCTTAGGTTTTAGAACCAGTATGTCTACAAGGTGAGGAATTCCTGTCTGCTATGCTTCGGATCCATATTTCTAAAATTATATTTCGATTTATATACAATGAGAAGTTGCCAGTTTAAAAGACGTGGCGTTATGGTTGTACCGCTGGCGCAGATGTGTTTTTTATTAGTTGTGGGATGACAGGATCCTGTTTTACATCATTTGAGTCAATGCTGATATTGTTTTCAATGTGCTGTTGTGTCTCGGCAGACCGGTCTGGTTTTCAGACTTTCAGAATTTGCTGGAGGTAGGAGGTATTTTGTTATTATAACGTATAGGCTTTCGAACACATACCCACGCACTAAAACGCACCTTGCACACACACACACACACCTTGCACACATCGACATATTAATCTGTGCAGGAGCACACAGCAGTTTGTGGAACAAGGAATGATAGATAGAAAACATTGGATTTGAAAGAATGAGAAAGAAAGAGAGAAAACAGTGCATTAGTGAAGAGGAAGGAGAGAAAACAGTGCATTAGTGAAGAGGAGGGAGAGGAATAATGCATTCCATTCAGCCTTAGACCTTGAGCCTTAAACTTGAACCTTAATTCTTGAGCCTTATGCTTTGAGCCTCAAACTTGAGCCTTACGCCTTGAGTATTACATTTGAGCCTTACACCTTGAGCCTTACACCTTGAGCCTTACGCCTTGAGCATTACATTTGAGCCTTACACCTTGAGCCTTACACCTTGAGCCTTAAGCCTTGAGCCTTAAGTCTTGAGTCTTGAGAATTGAAACATGGATTGTTTATGTGTGTCATTCAGAGAGATAATGGGCAAGACAAACTATTGAAGGGCCTTTGAATGGGGTATATCACCAGAACAGCAACTCTGCTGAGTTTTTTCATGTTCAACAGTTTCCCGTGTCTATCAAGAATGGTCCACCACCCAAAGGACATTCAGCCATCTTGACACAACTGTGGGAAGCATTGGAGTCAACATGGGGAATCCCTGTGGAATCCTTTGACACCTTGTAGAGTCTGTGCTCTGATTAATTGAGGCTGTTCTAAGGGCAAATAGGGGTGCAACTCAATATTAGAAAGGTGTTCCTAATGTTTTGTCCACTCAGTGTATGAAGTGCATTCCGATATATTCAGATCTGTGCCTCGACACAATCCTGTCTCTGAACTCTACGGACAGTTCCTTCGACCTCATGGCTTGGTTTTTGCTCTGACATGCACTGTCAACTGTGGGACCTCATATAGACAGGTGTGTGCCTTTCCAAATGGAATGGAAACAGGATGCACCTGCGCTCTTTTTTTCTCATAGCAAAAGGTCTGAATACTTAAGTAAATAAGTTATTTCTGTTTTTATTTTTTAATACATTTGCAAAAATTTCAAAAAACCTGGTTTTGCTTTGCCAATATGGGGTACTCTGTGTAGATTGCTGAGGATTCTTTTTTATGTACATTTAGGATAAAACTGTAATGTAACAAAATGGAAACTTTTTTAGTACAATGTATATATATATATATATATATATTCACACAGTACACTGTATATATATATATATATATATATATATATATATATATATATATATATATATTCACACAGTACACTGTATATATATTTATTCACACAGTGCACTGTATATATATATATATTCACACAGTACACTGTATATATATATATATTCACACAGTACACTGTATATATATATATATTCACACAGTACACTGTATATATATATATATATATATATATATATTCACACAGTACACTATTACAGGGGCTGAGTCACTGGCTTACTGGGGCTCTCTCATGCCATCCCTGGATGGGGTGCGTCACCTGAGTGGGTTGATTCACTGATGTGGTCATCCTGTCTGGGTTGGCGCCCCCCCCCCCCTTGGGTTGTGCCGTGGCGGAGGACTTTGTGGGCTATACTCAGCCTTGTCTCAGGATGGTAAATTGGTGGTTGAAGATATCCCTCTAGTGGTGTGGGGGCTGTGCTTTGGCAAAGTGGGTGAAAAGTGGGTCCTTCCTGTTTGGCTCTGTCCGGGGGTGTCCTCGGATGGGGCCACAGTGTCTCCTGACCCCTCCTGTCTCAGCCTTCAGTATTTATGCTGCAGTAGTTTATGTGTCGGGGGGCTAGGGTCAGTTTGTTATATCTGGAGTACTTCTTCTGTTCTATTTGGTGTCCTGTGTGAATCTAAGTGTGCGTTCTCTAATTCTCTTATTCTCTCTTTCTTTCTCTCTCTCGGAGGACCTGAGCCCTAGGACCATGCCCCAGGATTACCTGACATGATGACTCCTTGCTGTCCCCAGTCCACCTTACCGTGCTGCTGCTCCAGTTTCAACTGTTCTGCCTTATTATTATTCGACCATGCTGGTCATTTATGAACATTTGAACATCTTGGCCATGTTCTGTTATAATCTCCACCCGGCACAGCCAGAAGAGGACTGGCCACCCCACATAGCCTGGTTCCTCTCTAGGTTTCTTCACACAGTACACTGTATATATAGCCGAGCAGTTGCACACAAGCCTAAGATCACCATGCCCAATGTCAAGCGTCGTTCGGAGTGATGTAAAGTTCGCCGCCATTGGACTTTGGAACGCGTTCTCTGGAGATATATATATATATATATATATATATATATATATATATATATATATATATATATATATATATATATATATATATATATATATATATATATATATATGTATATATATATATATTCACACAGTACACTGTATAGCTCAGTGACTTTACAGTTGGTACTATGCATTGGGGCAAGTATCGTTCTCCTGGCATCCTCCAAACCCAGATTCGTTTGTCAGATTGTCAGATGGTGAAGTGTGATTCATCACTCCAGAGAACGCGTTCCACTGTTCCAAAGTCCAATGGCGGCGAACTTTACATCACTCCGAACGACGCTTGACATTGGGCATGGTGATCTTAGGCTTGTGTGCAACTGCTCGGCTATAGAAACCTGTTTAATGAAGCTCCCGATAAACAGTTATTGTGTTATTGTGTTGACTTTGCTTCCAGAGTCAGTTTGGAAGTCAGTCGTGAGTGTTGCAACTGAGGATAGATTATTTTTTACGTGCTACGCACTTCAGCACTGGGCGGTACCGTTTGTGTGGCCTACCACTTTGCCGCTGAGCTGTTGTTGTTCCGAGACATTTCCACTTCACAACAGCAACAGCACTTACGGCTCTAGCAGGGCAGACAATTGATAAACTGACTTGACTGTACCACATTGAAAGTCACTGAGTTCATCTGTCCAGTGTCTGTGTTCCTTTGCCAATCTTAATCTTTTATTTTTATTGGCTTGTCTGAGATATGGATTTTTCTTTTCAACTCTGCCTAGAAGGCCAGCATCCCGGAGTCGCCTCTTCACTGTTGACATTGACACTGGTATTTTGCGGGTACTATTTAATTAAGTTGCCAGTTGAGGACTTGTGAGACATCTGTTTCTCGAACTAGACACTCCAATGTACTTGTCCACTTAATCAGTTGTGCACCGGGTGTCACACCCTGATCAGTTTCATCTGTCCTCATTATTGTCTCCACCCCCTCCAGGTGTTGCTTGTTTTCCCCAGTGTATTTATCCCTGTGTTTCCTGTCTCTCTGTACCAGTGTATTTATCCCTGTGTTTCCTGTCTCTCTGTACCAGTGTATTTATCTCTGTATTTCCTGTCTCTCTGAACCAGTGTATTTATCCCTGTGTTTCCTGTCTCTCTGTACCAGTGTATTTATCCCTGTGTTTCCTGTCTCTCTGTGCCAGTGTATTTATCCCTGTGTTTCCTGTCTCTCTGTACCAGTGTATTTATCCCTGTGTTTCCTGCCTCTCTGGGCCAGTGTATTTATCCCTGTGCTTCCTGTCTCTCTGTACCAGTGTATTTATCCCTGTGTTTCCTGTCTCTCTGAACCAGTGTATTTATCCCTGTGTTTCCTGTCTCTCTGTACCAGTTCATCTTGTATGTTTCCATGTCAACCAGAGGTTCTCCCGTTCTCCTGCTTTTTTGCATTCTCCTTTTTCTAGTCCTCCCGGTTTTGACCCTTGCCTGGTTCTGGACTTTGTACCCGCCTGCCTAACCATTCTGCCTGCCTTGACCACTAGCCTGTCTGCCACTTTTTATCTCCTGGACTCTGATCTGGTTTTGACCTTTTTGCCTGTCCACAACCATTCTCTTGTCTACCCCTTTGGATTAATAAACATTGTAAGACTCCAACCATCTGTCTCCTGTGTCTGCATTTGGGTCTCGCCTTGTGCCTTGATTCCGGGGCCTCCCACTCCTCCTTCTATTCTGGATAGGGCCAGTTTGCACGGTTCTGTGAAGGCAGTAGTACACAGCGTTGTACGAGATCTTCAGTTCCTCGCAATTCCTCGCATGGAATAGCCTTCATTTCTCAGAACAAGAATAGACTGACAAGTTTCAGAAGAAAGTCACAAATGCTGATGCTCCAGATACTCAACTAGTCTAAAGAAGACAAGTTTTATTGCTTCTTTAATCAACACAACAGTTTTCAGCTGTGCTAACATCATTGCAAATGGGTTTTCTAATGATCAATTAGCCTTTTAAAATGATAAACTTGGATTAGCTAACACAACGTGCCATTGGAACACAGGAGTGATGGTTGCTGATGATGGGCCTCTGTACACCTATGTAGATATTCCATTGAAAGATCAGCAGTTTCCAGCTACAATAGTCATTCACAACATTAGCATTTGTACAACTACAGCATATAGATAATCCCTTTAAAGAATCAGCAGTTTCCAGCTACAATAGTCATTTACAACATTAACAATGTCTACAATGTATTTTTGATCAATTTGATGGGGGAAATGTTTTGCTTTTCTTTCAAAAAACAAGGACATTTCTAAGTGACCCCAACATTTTGAATGGTCGTGTAGATGTACAGTATCAGTAAAACGTTTCAGAACACCTACTCACCTCTGAACAGTTGATGTTGAGATGTGTCTGTTACTTGAACTCTGTGAAGCATTTATTTGGGCTGTAATTTCTGAGGCTGGTAACTCTAATGAACTGATCCTCTGCAGCAGAGGTCTTTCTTTCCTGTGCGTAGGCCTCATTAGAGCCAGTTTCATCATGGTGCTTGATAGTTTTTGCGAATGCACTTAAAGAAACTTTCACAGTTCTTGAAATTTTACGGATTGACTGACCTTTATTTTTTAAAGTAATGATGGACTGTTGTTTCTCTTTGCTTATTTGAGCTGTTCTTGCCATAATATGGATTTTGTCTTTTACCAAATAGGGCTATCTTCTGTATATCACCCCTACCTTGTTACAACACAACGGATTGGCTCAAACACATTAAGAAGGAAAGCAATTCCACAAATTAACTTTAAACAAGGCACACCCGTTCATTTAAATGCATTCCAGGTGACTACCTCATGAATCTGGTTGAGAGAATGCCAAGAGTGTGCGAAGCTGTCATCAAGGCAAAGGGTGGCTATTTGAAGAATCTCAAATATATATATATATATATATAATATATTTCGATTTGTTTAACACTTTTGTGGTTACTACATGATTCCATATGTGTTTTTAATTGTTTTGATGTCTTCAGAATTATTCTACAATGTAGAACACAGTCAAAATAAAGAAAAACCCTTGAATGAGCAGGTGTTCAAAATCTTTTGACAACTACACAATGCCTTCGGACAGTATTCAGACCCATTGACTTTTTCCACATATCTACACGTTACAGCCTGATATGTAAAGGCACATGCATGTCTTTATAAGGTCTCTTTGTTGACTGTGCATGTTAGAGAAAAAACCAAGCCATAGGTCGAAGGAATTGTCCGTAGACCTCCGAGACAGGATTGTACCGAGCAACAGATCCCCAAAAAATCTGCAGCATTGAAGGTCTCCAAGAACACAGTGGCCTCCATAATTTTTTCTTGGATTTGGATCGATGTTTGGAACCACCAAGACTCTTCCTAGAGCTGGCCGCCAAACTGAGCAATCGGCGGAGAAGGATCTTGGTCAGGGAGTTACTCTGTGGAGATGGGAGAACCTTCCAGAAGTACAACCATCTCTGCAGCACTCCACCAATCAGGCCTTTATGGTATAGTGGTCAGACATAAGACACCCCTCAGTAAAAGGCACATGACACCCCACTTAGAGTTTGCCAAAAGGCACCTAAAGACTGAAAGAAGTTTCTCTGGTCTGATGATACCGAGATTGAACTCTTTGTCCTGAATGCTGTGTCACGTCTGGAGGAAAACTGGCAACACCCCTACGGTGAAGCATGGTGCTGTGGGTATGTTTTCCAGCGGCAGGGAATAGGAGACTCGAGGCAAAGACGAACAAGAGTATCCTTGATGAAAACCTACTCAAGAGCACTCAGGACCTCAGACTGGGGCGAAGGTTCACTTTCAAACAGGACAACGACCCTAAGCACACACCCAAGACAATACAGAAGTGTCTTTGGGTAAAGTTTCGGAATGTCCTTAAGTGGCCCAGCCAGAGCCCAGACATGAACCTTATCGAACATCTCTGGAGAGACCTGAAAATAGCTGTGCAGCAACGCTCCCCATTCAACCTGACAGAGCTTGAGAGGATCTGCAGAACAGAATGGGAGAAACTCCCCAAATACACGTGTACCAAGCTTGTAGTGTCATACCCAAGAAGACTTGAGGCATCACTGCCAAAGATGCTTCAAGAATATATTGAGTAAAGTGTCTGAATACTTATGTCAATGTCATTTTTCATTTTTGTAAGTGTTGCGTAACTGGCAGCAGGGAAGTCAGGAGCAGGAGAGCAGAAATGGGTAACAGCCGGAGCACTTTAATGACTCAAAAACAAACGGCACCCAGAACAGCAAAATACGGGTTGAAAAAACCTGTCGCCAACCAGTCAGAAATGCACAAACAATTCCACACACAGACATGGGGGGAACAGAGGGTTATATACACTACAAATAATGAGGGAATGTAAACCAGGTGTGTGAGAAAACAAGACAAAACCAATAGAAAATGAAAAGTACATCAGCGATGGCTAGAACACCGGTGACGTCGACCGCCGAACGCCCGATAAAGGAGAGGAACCGACTTCGGTGGAAGTCGGGACAATTTTATTTTTCATAAATTAGTAAAAATGTTTAAAAACCTGTTTTTGCTATGTCATTATGGTGTATTGTGTATGGATTGATAAGGGGAAGAAACTATTTAATACATTTTAGAGAACGGATGTAACCTAACAACATTTTGGAAAAAGAGAAGGGATATGAATAATTTCCGAAGGCACTGTTTATATATTTGTATATATATATTTTGTATATATATCTGTATATATATATATATCTGTGTATACATATCTGTATATACAGTGCCTTGCGAAAGTATTCGGCCCCCTTGAACTTTGCGACCTTTTGCCACATTTCAGGCTTCAAACAAAGATATAAAACTGTATTTTTTTGTGAAGAATCAACAACAAGTGGGAGACAATCATGAAGTGGAATGACACTTATTGGATATTTCAAACTTTTTTAACAAATCAAAAACAGAAAAATTGGGCGTGCAAAATTATTCAGCCCCCTTAAGTTAATACTTTGTGGTGCCACCTTTTGCTGCGATTACAGCTGTAAGTCACTTGGGGTGTGTCTCTATCAGTTTTGCACATCGAGAGACTGACATTTTTTCCTATTCCTCCTTGCAAAACAACTCGAGCTCAGTGAGGTTGGATGGAGAGCATTTGTGAACAGCAGTTTTCAGTTCTTTCCACATATTCTCGATTGGATTCAGGTCTGGACTTTGACTTGGCCATTCTAACACCTGGATATGTTTATTTTTGAACCATTCCATTGTAGATTTTGCTTTATGTTTTGGATCATTGTCTTGTTGGAAGACAAATCTCCGTCCCAGTCTCAGGTCTTTTGCAGACTCCATCAGGTTTTCTTCCAGAATGGTCCTGTATTTAGCTCCATCCATCTTCCCATCAATTTTAACCATCTTCCCTGTCCCTGCTGAAGAAAAGCAGGCCCAAACCATGATGCTGCCACCACCATGTTTGACAGTGGGGATGGTGTGTTCAGCTGTGTTGCTTTTACGCCAAACATAACGTTTTGCATTGTTGCCAAAAAGTTCAATTTTGGTTTCATCTGACCAGAGCACCTTCTTCCACATGTTTGGTGTGTCTCCCAGGTGGCTTGTGGCAAACTTTAACCAACACTTTTTATGGATATCTTTAAGAAATGGCTTTCTTCTTGCCACTCTTCCATAAAGGCCAGATTTGTGCAATATACGACTGATTGTTGTCCTATGGACAGAGTCTCCCACCTCAGCTCTAGATCTCTGCAGTTCATCCAGAGTGATCATGGGCCTCTTGGCTGCATCTCTGATCAGTCTTCTCCTTGTATGAGCTGAAAGTTTAGAGGGACGGCCAGGTCTTGGTAGATTTGCAGTGGTCTGAAACTCCTTCCATTTCAATATTATCGCTTGCACAGTGCTCCTTGGGATGTTTAAAGCTTGGGAAATCTTTTTGTATCCAAATCCGGCTTTAAACTTCTTCACAACAGTATCTCGGACCTGCCTGGTGTGTTCCTTGTTCTTCATGATGCTCTCTGCGCTTTTAACGGACCTCTGAGACTATCACAGTGCAGGTGCATTTATACGGAGAATGATTACACACAGGTGGATTGTATTTATCATCATTAGTCATTTAGGTCAACATTGGATCATTCAGAGATCCTCACTGAACTTCTGGAGAGAGTTTGCTGCACTGAAAGTAAAGGGGCTGAATAATTTTGCAAGCCCAATTTTTCAGTTTTTGATTTGTTAAAAAAGTTTGAAATATCCAATAAATGTCGTTCCACTTCATGATTGTGTCCCACTTGTTGTTGATTCTTCACAAAAAAATACAGTTTTATATCTTTATGTTTGAAGCCTGAAATGTGGCAAAAGGTCGAAAGGTTCAAGGGGGCCGAATACTTTCGCAAGGCACTGTATATATTTGTATATATACCTGTATATATATATATATATATATATATATATATATTTCTGTATATATATCTGTATATATATCTGTATTTCTATATCTGTATATATATCTGTATTTGTATATATATCTGTATATATATACAAGGAGTGTGCAGAAGTGTTTCTAAAGATGTGTTTCAAATGCTGTATTCAAACCATGTTTTACCAGCCGACATATGATGAAAACCTCTCCTCTACTGTAAATCTATTGTTCACTGGTTTAGTGGGTAATCTCTTTTTGTTTAGCTCCCCTACGTTTTGTCTTGTTCCCAATGTCTTTCCCTTTATGACTTGCCTGGCCTCCAGATCTTAGAGTGTTTTAATGGACCAGCTTTCCTCACTTGGCCAGAGAGATGTGTCTTACCTTCCTCCCTCGTCCATTACTTCACCAACTGTCTTTCTCTATATCGTTCCTTCTCTCCTCCTTCTCACTGCCCCTCATTCCTCCCTTATTCCTTCTTTATTTTATCCCAAGTGCATCTCAGTGCAAGAGGCGTCACTACAGTACTTGGTTCAAGTCAAGGTTGTGTCACATCCGGCCGTGATTGGGAGTCCCATAGGGTGCCCAGCGTCATCCGGGTTTGGCCGGGGTAGACTGTCGTTGTGTTCTTTACTGACTTGCCTAGTTAAATAAAGGTTAAATAAAACATTTGACATTTTTTTTTAATCTCCCTCCCTTCTCCCCTCCCTCCCTTCTCCCCTCCGTCCCTCCCTTCTCCCCTCCCTCCCCTCCCTTCTCCCCTTCCTTGTCCCCTCCCTCCCTTGTCCCCTCCCTCCCTTGTCCCTTGTCCCCTCCCTCCCTTGTCCCCTCTCCTCCCTCCCTTCTCCCCTCCCTCCCTTCTCCCCTCTCCCCTCCCTCCCTTCTCCCCTCTCCCCTCCCTCCCTTCTTCTCCCCTCCCTCCCTTCTCCCCCCCTCCCTCCCTTCTCCCCCCCTCCCTCCCTTCTCCCCTCTCTCCCTTCTCCCCTCTCTCCCCCCTCTCTCCCTTCTTCTCCCCTCCCTCCCTTCTCCCCTCTCTCCCTTCTCCCCTCCCTCCCTCCCTTCTTCTCCCCTCCCTCCCTTCTTCTCCCCTCCCTCCCTTCTTCTCCCCTCTCCCCTCCCTCCCTCCCTCCCTCCCTTCTCTCCTCCCTCCCTTCTCCCCTCTATTTTACCAGCAGTCTGTCTCTATATGAATATTTATGGCCTTTATCTCATCTTCTCTGTGTAAACACTACTTACTTTACTGTACCCCCTGACACACACACACACACACACACCCCTCAGGGAGTTGATGTAAATGAGAATGTGATCTCAGTCAACTGGTCTGGTAAAACAAGGGTTTAATAAACAACAAGCACACACACATCATCAACAACCGTGATCAGGATAGGGGTGTAAAGGGTGATAGGACAGGGGTGTAGGGGTGATAGGACAGGGGTGTAAAGGGTGATAGGGCAGGGGTGTAAAGGGTGATAGGGCAGGGGTGTAAAGGGTGATAGGGCAGTGATGTAAAGGGTGATAGGGCAGGGGTGTAAAGGGTGATAGGGCAGGGGTGTAGGGGTGTAAAGGGTGATAGGGCAGGGGTGTAAAAGGTGATAGGGCAGGGGTGTAAAGGGTGATAGGGCAGGGGTGTAGGGGTGATAGGACAGGGGTGTAAAGGGTGATAGGGCAGGGGTGTAAAGGGTGATAGGGCAGGGGTGTAGGGGTGATAGGACAGGGGTGTAGGGGTGATAAGACAGGGGTGTAGCGGTGATAGGACAGGGGTGTAGGGGTGATAGGACAGGGGTGTAGGGGTGATAGGACAGGGGGGTAGGGGTGATAGGACAGGGGGGTAGGGGTGATAGGACAGGGGGGTAGGGGTGATAGGACAGGGGGGTAGGGGTGATAGGACAGGGGGGTAGGGGTGATAGGACAGGGGGGTAGGGGTGATAGGACAGGGGGGTAGGGGTGATAGGATAGGGGTGTAGGGGTGATAGGATGAGGGTGTAGGGGTGATAAGACGGGGATGTAGGGGTGATCATGGTAGGGGTGATCAGGGTAGGGGTGATGGGGTGATAGAACAGGAGTGCAGGGGTGATAGGATCGGGGTGTAGGGGTGATCAGGGTAGGGGTGTAGGGGTGATCAGAAGGTAAACCATATGTATTTAAAGGATGTGTACTGCCCAGAGTGTGATGTCTTCCTGTATGTAGCAGAGCCAAGTTCAGCAAGCAGATACATTTTTCACACCTCAACAGCGTAACACCTTAACACCTTAACACCTTAACACCTTAACACCTGTCGCCTAATACCTATTGCCTTATTTTACCTGGTAAAATAAAAACCTACCAGAGTCTAACCAGTCTAACCAGAGTGTAACCAGTCTAACCAGAGTGTAACCAGTCTAACCATAGTGTAACCAGTCTAACCAGAGTGTAACCAGTCTAACCAGAGTGTAACCAGTCTAACCAGAGTCTAACCAGTCTAACCAGAGTCTAACCAATCTAACCAGAGTCTAACCAGTCTAACCAGAGTCTAACCAGTCTAACCAGAGTCTAACCAGTCTAACCAGAGTCTAACCAGTCTAACCAGAGTCTAACCAGAGTCTAATAAGAGTCTAACCAGTCTAACCAGAGTCTAACCAGTCTAACCATAGTGTAACCAGAGTCTAACCAGTCTAACCAGAGTCTAACCAGTCTAACCAGAGTCTAACCAGAGTCTAATAAGAGTCTAACCAGTATAACCAGAGTCTAACCAGTCTAACCATAGTGTAACCAGTCTAACCAGAGTGTAACCAGTCTAACCAGAGTGTAACCAGTCTAACCAGAGTGTAACCAGTCTAACCAGAGTCTAACCAGTCTAACCAGAGTCTAACCAATCTAACCAGAGTCTAACCAGTCTAACCAGAGTCTAACCAGAGTCTAACCAATCTAACCAGAGTCTAACCAGTCTAACCAGAGTCTAACCAGTCTAACCAGAGTCTAACCAGAGTCTAATAAGAGTCTAACCAGTATAACCAGAGTCTAACCAGTCTAACCATAGTGTAACCAGTCTAACCAGAGTGTAACCAGTCTAACCAGAGTGTAACCAGTCTAACCAGAGTCTAACCAGTCTAACCAGAGTCTAACCAATCTAACCAGAGTCTAACCAGTCTAACCAGAGTCTAACCAGAGTCTAACCAATCTAACCAGAGTGTAACCAGTCTAACCAGAGTCTAACCAGTCTAACCAGAGTCTAACCAATCTAACCAGAGTCTAACCAGTCTAACCAGAGTCTAACCAGAGTCTAACCAGTCTAACCAGAGTCTAACCAGAGTCTAACCAATCTAACCAGAGTCTAACCAGTCTAACCAGAGTATTACCAGTCTAACCAGAGTCTAACTAGAGTCTACTCAGTATAACCAGAGTATAAGCAAAGTATATGCAATCTAATCAGAGTCTAACCAGTCTAACCAGTCTAACCAGTCTAACCAGAGTCTAACCAGTCTAACCAGTCTAACCAGAGTATAACCAGTCTAACCAGTCTAACCAGAGTCTAACCAGAGTCTAACCAGTCTAACCAGAGTGTAACCAGTCTAACCAGAGTGTAACCAGTCTAACCAGAGTCTAACCAGTCTAACCAGAGTCTAACCAATCTAACCAGAGTCTAACCAGTCTAACCAGAGTCTAACCAGTCTAACCAGAGTCTAACCAGTCTAACCAGAGTCTAACCAGTCTAACCAGAGTCTAACCAGAGTCTAATAAGAGTCTAACCAGTCTAACCAGAGTCTAACCAGTCTAACCATAGTGTAACCAGAGTCTAACCAGTCTAACCAGAGTCTAACCAGTCTAACCAGAGTCTAACCAGAGTCTAATAAGAGTCTAACCAGTATAACCAGAGTCTAACCAGTCTAACCATAGTGTAACCAGTCTAACCAGAGTGTAACCAGTCTAACCAGAGTGTAACCAGTCTAACCAGAGTCTAACCAGTCTAACCAGAGTCTAACCAATCTAACCAGAGTCTAACCAGTCTAACCAGAGTCTAACCAGAGTCTAACCAATCTAACCAGAGTCTAACCAGTCTAACCAGAGTCTAACCAGTCTAACCAGAGTCTAACCAGTATAACCAGAGTCTAACCAGTCTAACCATAGTGTAACCAGTCTAACCAGAGTGTAACCAGTCTAACCAGAGTGTAACCAGTCTAACCAGAGTCTAACCAGTCTAACCAGAGTCTAACCAATCTAACCAGAGTCTAACCAGTCTAACCAGAGTCTAACCAGAGTCTAACCAATCTAACCAGAGTGTAACCAGTCTAACCAGAGTCTAACCAGTCTAACCAGAGTCTAACCAGTCTAACCAGAGTCTAACCAATCTAACCAGAGTCTAACCAGTCTAACCAGAGTCTAACCAGAGTCTAACCAGTCTAACCAGAGTCTAATCAGAGTCTAACCAGTCTAACCAGTCTAACCAGTCTAACCAGAGTCTAACCAGTCTAACCAGTCTAACCAGTCTAACCAGTCTAACCAGAGTCTAACCAGAGTCTAACCAGTCTAACCAGAGTCTAACCAGTCTAACCAGAGTCTAACCAGAGTCTAATAAGAGTCTAACCAGTCTAACCAGAGTCTAACCAATCTAACCAGAGTCTAACCAGTCTAACCAGAGTCTAACCAGTCTAACCAGAGTCTAACCAATCTAACCAGAGTCTAACCAGTCTAACCAGAGTCTAACCAGTCTAACCAGAGTCTAATACGAGTCTAACTAGAGTCTACTCAGTATAACCAGAGTATAAGCAGAGTATATGCAATCTAATCAGAGTATAACCAGTCTAACCAGAGTATAACCAAAGGCTAACCAATCTAACCAGAGTCTAACCAGTCTAACCAGAGTCTAACCAGTCTAACCAGAGTCTAATAAGAGTCTAACTAGAGTCTACTCAGTATAACCAGAGTATAAGCAGAGTATATGCAATCTAATCAGAGTCTAACCAGTCTAACCAGAGTATAACCAAAGGCTAACCAATCTAACCAGAGTATAACCAGAGTATTACCAGTCTAACCAGAGTATAACAAGTCTAACCAGAGTCTAACCAGAGTATTACCAGTCTAACCAGAGTCTAACCAGAGTCTAACCAGAGTATATCCAGTCTAACCAGAGTTTAACCAGTCTAACCAGTCTAACCAGAGTTTAACCAGAGTCTAACCAGAGTCTATCCAGAGTTTAACCAGTCTAACCAGAGTCTATCCAGAGTTTAACCAGTCTAACCAGACTATAACCAGAGTTTAACCAGTCTAACCAGAGTATAACCAGAGTTTAACCAGTCTAACCAGAGTATAACCAGAGTTTAACCAGTCTAACCAGAGTTTAACCAGTCTAACCAGAGTATAACCAGAGTTTAACCAGTCTAACCAGAGTCTATCCAGAGTTTAACCAGTCTAACCAGAGTATAACCAGAGTTTAACCAGTCTAACCAGAGTATAACCAGAGTTTAACCAGTCTAACCAGAGTATAACCAGAGTTTAACCAGTCTAACCAGAGTTTAACCAGTCTAACCAGAGTATAACCAGAGTTTAACCAGTCTAACCAGGGTCTATCCAGAGTCTGACCAGTCTAGCACTGTTCCCTGGTATTCCATCATTGTAAATAAGAATTTGATCTTCACTGACTGGCCTAGTTAAATAAAGGTTTAAAAATATATAAAGTTGGATCTCATTTCCATGTTTGACACACTCACTTATTGATACAGTATGTAACGTCTTTCTTCCTGGGAAAGAGAGGACCAAAGCGCAGCGTGGTGAGTGTTCATCTTCTTTAATAATAAATCCCAACTGAACACTTCAAATGACAAAACAACAAATGTGAAAACAGTCCTATCTGGTGCATCGACACAAAGACAGGAAACAATCGCCCACAAAACCCAACACAAAACAAGCTACCTAAATATGGTTCCCAATCAGAGACAATGACTAACACCTGCCTCTGATTGAGAACCACATCAGGCCCAAACACAGAAACAGACAAACTAGACACACAACATAGAATGCCCACCCAGCTCACGTCCTGACCAACACTAAAACGAGGAAAACACACAAGAACTATGGTAGAACGTGACACAGTATACATACTCACTCTAGCTCTTTGCAATTGGATGAATTAGATTAACAAAAATGTATAATTCAACACTGGTAATGCCAAGTTATATGTGATGTGAAAGCCTGCTATTAATTTAACACAAAGCTGTCTTTGTTAATTTTAATCATTCTGTTCTCCGTACACATAGTGTTCTTCATGGCCTCACACACACACACACGCACACACACACACACACACACACACATGCAAACGCACAAGCGCACACGCGCACGCACACACGCGCACACGTGCACACACGCACACACGCACACACACGCACATGCACACGCGCACGCACACACGCGCACACGCACACGCGTACACACGCACGCGCACAAGCACAAGCGCACGCGCGCACACACACACACACACACACACACGCGCACACGTACACACACACACACACACACACAGTGTCTTTGGGACTTGTTGTCTGATAAGGCTGACTCACAGTGCAGTGGTCTGCAGCACTCGAGAGGTGTATTGATATTAGATTAGCACTAACTACCCTGCTGCCTCCTCCCTGCTGAAGCCTCAATTAAACCAGCCATGTCTAACCCCGGCTTCACACCAATAACCCTGCAATAACCCGCTGACTACCCATCCAACCCCAACATCACACCATTGACCCTACACTAACCCCCTATAATATCCTCTCTCTCCCAGGCTACATTTCTGTCTCTCCCAATCTACCACTCCATCTCTCCCAGTCTACCTTTCTCTCTCTCCCATTCTACCTCTCTCTCTCCCAGTCTACCTCTCTCTCTCTCTCTCTCCTAGTCTACCACTCCCTCTCTCCCAGTCTACCTCTCTCTCCCAGGCTACATTTCAGTCTCTCCCAGTCTACCACTCCCTCTCTCCCAGTCTACCACTCCCTATCTCCTAGTCTACCACTCCCTCTCTCCCAGTCTACCACTCCCTCTCTCCCAGTCTACCTGTCTCTCCCAGGCTACATTTCAGTCTCTCCTAGTCTACGACTCCCTCTCTACAAACGTTGCTTCATCTTTTGCTCAAGACCTTGTCTCTATTGCTGACTAATTTCTTCCAGTATTTTCCCTCCTCCTTTATTTCCCATTGTCCTTCCTCCCTATCCTACCTTACTCCCTTTCTCCCTTGCACCCTTGCTCCCTTGCTCTGTTCCTCCCTTGCTCCCTTGTTTGTTGTTTAATTAATTTCTTAGACCTATATGAGAAGTGTAGTAGCCATTGTGAGCTGTGCATGTGGTTCCTAAAGCAACCTGCGGAGTGTGTGTGCCTGTGTGTGTTTGTGTGTGTGTGTGTGTGTGTGTGTGTGTGTGTGTGTGTGTGTGTGTGGTGTGTGTGACTTGATGAAGGTCTGGGTTCCCCTGCTCCCTGGCGTGGTGCTAAGGGGATTTGCTATGCTCTGGTAATGCTATTAGTGCTGCTGTGGATTATACTCACTCACAGAAGGGGTAGAGGGGTTTAGACATGCCGTGCTGTGCCACCGGGTTTGTGTGTGTGGATCAGTGGCTGTAGTGGCTGTGTTGTCAAGCGTTTGGGCCAGTGTAGGGTTGATGTATACAGACAAAACTGGCATGCAAGAACACAAACAAACACAAACATGCAAGAACACACACAAACACAAACATGCAAGAACACACACAAACACAAACATGCAAGAACACACACAAACACTCACACACTCATAATCAAAGACTCTCAAACATTCTCCACTGCTTCTCTCATTCTCCACTGCTTCTCTCATTCTCCACTGCTTCTCTCATTCTCCCCTGCTTCTCTCATCCTCCCCTGCTTCTCTCATTCTCCCCTGCTTCTCTCATTCTCCACTGCTTCTCTCATTCTCCACTGCTTCTCTCATTCTCCACTGCTTCTCTCATTCTCCCCTGCTTCTCTCATTCTCCACTGCTTCTCTCATTCTCCACTGCTTCTCTCATTCTCCACTGCTTCTCTCTTTCTCCACTGCTTCTCTCATTCTCCACTGCTTCTCTCTTTCTCCACTGCTTCTCTCATTCTCCCCTGCTTCTCTCATTCTCCACTGCTTCTCTCATTCTCCACTGCTTCTCTCATTCTCCACTGCTTCTCTCATTCTCCACTGCTTCTCTCATTCTCCACTGCTTCTCTCTTTCTCCACTGCTTCTCTCTTTCTCCACTGCTTCTCTCATTCTCCCCTGCTTCTCTCATTCTCCACTGCTTCTCTCATTCTCCACTGCTTCTCTCATTCTCCACTGCTTCTATTTGCTCTCTTATTGAATGATTACATGTATTACCCTGCGTTAGGCTGATGAGTCTTATCACCTCAGAGAACTATGGGTGTTAATAGAGCTCACAGAAAGAAGGCTTTCCTCAAACGTCATGTAACTCAAACGTCTGAATCTGAGACAGCAGGCAGAGGAGGAGTGGAGGCTCCAACCATTTCACGTTTTGTCATGCTCAAATCACCTACTCGATAGATGACGTTTTGTCATGCCCAAGTGACCTACTCCATAGATGACATTTTGTAAAGCCCAAATCACCAAGTTGATGAATGAAAATTTGTAAAACCCAAATCACCCACTCGATGGGAGACATTTTGTCATGCTCAAATCACCCACTCGATGGGAGACATTTTGTCATGCTCAAATCACCCACTCGATGGGAGACATTTTGACAGCAGAGACGCTGCCAAAACCTACCATTACATTTCAGAAACTTGGTGAAGCATTTAAATGAAGGTCTAACGTATTTTAACTGTAAGTTTTCACTGCTTCACAATCTGTCAGACGGTGGCCTGTTATCATACAACGTTATTGTAGACATCAGATCATCTGTCCGCCTGAAATCAATACAGGAAGCACAACCCAAGCTGCTCATAATCGTCTGACATTGAAGAGGTCAGAGGAGGATATGGATTTGGAAAGTTGGTAAAGGTACACATTTCACAAACACACACACACACACACACACACACACACACACGCGCACGCACGCACGCACGCACACGCACACGCACACACACGCACCACCTCTGACTTCCAGTATTGGTTTTGCGACAGAACAGAGCTTCTAACGACCAGCAGTCTTCCCATAACATCAGTACAGCGTTTCATGGCATCAGCGTGCTTTCTCTTGGTGAAGAGGAGCTCCATTCCTGCCTTCCTTCCTTCCTTCACAGGGCTTTATTAAACTTGCTGTGTGAGGTGGAAGGGGAAATGTGTGGGATAGATGGTGAACAAGTCTAGTGGGCAATTCCCCTCGCCTCCCTGATGGCCAATCCCTTGCCTCCCTGACTGACAATCCCCTCACCTCCCTGACGGCCAATCCCTTGCCTCCCTGACTGACAATCCACTCGCCTCCCTGACGGCCAATCCCTTGCCTCCCTGACTGACAATCCCCCTTTCCCTGAACCCTCCCTCTGTATCGATCGTCTGTCTCCATAGGTTATGTTTCCGTAAACATCAGTGGACATGTGAGGAAAACGTCAGCGAGGGAAAACATTCCTATAGACCAGTGTTTCCCAAACTCAATCCCCTTCAAGTGGTGCACAATTTGGGGGTTTCCTACCACTGTACAGTTAATTCAAATGATCAACTCATCGTCAAGCTTGGCTTTAACCACGACATGTGCCATGAGGTCCCAAAAGGACAGAGTTTGGAAACATTTCAATAAACAGTCCAAACTATCGACAGTCCAAGCTATGGTCCAAGGATCGATGAAAAGGAGGGTTCCACTAGATTGCTTTCACCAATCCAGTTAAATCAGATTGGTGACTAACTACTTTGAAAGCGGTTTTGGCTTGAAGGGATGCAACTGTAAAAGTGATATATCAAAGGTAAAACTTTGGAAAGAATCGTTCAATTTTGATCTGAATAATTATTAGTTGTTGTTTTCTAGACAAAACCCATTACGGAGGACAGGAAGTAGGGGTGGCCTACTCATATCAAATAACATTTATTTTTAAAGCCCTTCGTACATCAGCTGATATCTCAAAGTGCTGTACAGAAACCCAGCCTAAAACTCCAAACAGCAAGCAATGCAGGTGTAGAAGCACGGTGGCTAGGAAAAACTCCCTAGAAAGGCCAAAACCTAGGAAGAAACCCGGCTATTTTTATTTATTTTTTTGCGTTTATTTTACTAGGCAAGTCAGTTAAGAACAAATTCTTATTTACAATGACGGCCTAGGAACAGTGGGTGAACTGCCTGTTCAGGGGCAGAATGACAGATTTGTACCTTGTCAGCTCAGGGGTTTGAACTTGCAACCTTCCGGTTACTAGTCCAACACTCTAACCACTAGGCTACCCTGCCTATGTGGGGTGGCCAGTCCTCCTCTGGCTGTGCCGGGTGGAGATTATAACAGAACATGGCCAAGATGTTCAAATGTTCATAAATGACCAGCATGGTCAAATAATAATAATCACAGTCGTTTTCGAGGGTGCAGCAAGTCAGCACCTTAGTTGGCTTTTCATAGCCGATCATTAAGAGTATCTCTACCGCTCCTGCTGTATCTAGAGAGTTGAAAACAGCAGGTCTGGGACAGGTAGCTTGTCCGGTGAACAGGTCAGGATTCCGTAGCCGCAGGCAGAACAGTTGAAACTGAAGCAGCATAATTTAAGTGTTGGAACAGGGCCTTAGACTTGGCTCATCCAAACAAACACTAAACCAGGGTTTTCTCTCTCTCTTGGTGCTGATCTGAGGTGTTTTGAAGTGAGCACTGTGGCCGACGCTCCTGTTGATGAATAGGTACAGGTAGTTATTTTGAGAAATATTCATGTAGCCACATAAAAGTTGAGGTTTGACCGCAAGCATTCCAGGAATTCTGAGAGTATCTCGAAATTCTTTAGGATCAGGCCTAACCCAATACACCCCTGTTCTGTCTCATCCACCATCCTTTACAGCTGTCTGTGTGTGTGTGTGTGTGTGTGTGTGTGTGTGTGTGTGTGTGTGTGTGTGTGTGTGTGTGTGTGTGTGTGTGTGTGTGTGTGTGTGTGTGTGTGTGTGTGTGTGTGTGGATGTGTGTGTGGATGTGTTTAACTATACTTGTGGGGACCAGAAGTCCCCACAAGAATAGGTAACAAACAAACATACAAACATTTGACCAACTGGGGACATTTTGTTAGTTCCCACAAGAGAAAATGCTATTTCTGGGGGGTTTTATGGTTAGTGTTAGTGTTGGGTTAGAATTAGGTTTAGGGTCAGGGTTAGGAGCTAGGGTTAGGTTTAGGGTTAATTATCAATTATGTTTTTGGGTTAGGGTTGAGGTTAGGGTTATGGTAAGGGTAAGGGTATGAGTTAGAGTACGGGATAGGGTTAGGTTTAATGATCAATTATGTCAATTATGGCAGCCCCCCAGACCTCTCTGATTCGAACGGGTTGGGTTAAATGTGGAAGACACATTTTAGTTGAAGGCGTTGACTTGTACAACTGACTAGGCACCTCCCTTTCCCCTTCTATTCACTATTTGAGGGCATACTGATGCACTTTCTTGATAATGGGCCATTCTAAATCAAAACAAGTTTGACATACTAGTAAATGCAAGATTACATTTAGAATAGTGGAAATCTGATCTGACATGATAAGAGAAAGGCGTGTGCAGGGGGTCATGACATGTTGTAAGCTGGCTGCTGTCATGCTGTGGGGGTCATGACATGTTGCAAGCTGGCTGTTGTCATGCTATGGGGGGTAATGACATGTTGTCAGCTGGTTATTGTCATGCTGTGGGGGTCATGACATGTTGTCAGCTGGTTATTGTCATGCTGTGGGGGCCATGACATGTTGTCAGCTGGTTATTGTCATGCTGTGGGGGTCATGACATGTTGTCAGCTGGTTATTGTCATGCTGTGGGGGCCATGACATGTTGTAAGCTGGTTATTGTCATGCTGTGGGGGTCATGACATGTTGTCAGCTGGTTATTGTCATGCTGTGGGGCTCATGACATGTTGTAAGCTGGCTGTTGTCATGCTGTGGGGGCCATGACATGTTGTAAGTTGGCTGTTGTCATGCAAAACACTGTCGGGCTCACGGTAGTTGACCATTAATCAACATAAACATGTTGAGCATCTCCAGTCCTCCAGGCATAAAAGCCGTATATAAACCGTTGATTCGCGCCTTTGGAATATCTACATTTAAAAAGTCTAATAAATATATTTAATATAAAACCTCACAATAAATCAATGATTTATCTTAGGCAGGTTTAAAGAAACATTATGATACTGTATGAAGAAAATGTATTACTAACCATACCCCAAAACCTAACCTTACTAACCCTAGCTCCTAAACCTAACTCTAAAACTAACCCTAGCTCCTAACCCTAACTCTAAAAGTAACCCTAGTTCCTAAACCAAACTCTAGAACTAACCAAAGCTCCTAAACCTAACTATAAAACTAACCCTAGCTCCTAAACCTAACTCTAAAACTAACCCTAAACCTAACTCTAAAGCAAATCCTAGCTCCTAAGCCTAACTCTAAAACTAACCCTAGTTCCTAACCCTAACTCTAAAACGAACATTAGTTCCTAAACCTAACCTTCCTAACCCTAGCTCCTAAACCTTACTCTATAACTAACCCTAGTTCCTAAACCTAACTCTAAAACTAATCCCAGCCCCTAACCCTAACTCTAAGACATACACTAGCTCCTAACCCTAACCCTAAAGCACACACTAGCTCCTAAACCTAAACCTAACTCTAAAACTAAAACTAACCCTAGCTCCTAAACCTAACTCTAAAACGAACCCTAGCTCCTAACCCTAACTCTAAAACTAACCATAGTTCCTAAACCTAACTCTAAAACTAACCCTAGCTCCTAACCCTAACTCTAACACTAACCATAGTTCCTAACCCTAACTCTAAAACTAACCCTAGTTCCTAACTCTAAAACTAACCATAGTTCCTAACCCTAACTCTAAAACTAACCATAGTCCCTAACCCTAATCCTAAAACTGACCCTAGCTCCTAAACCTAACTCTAAAACTAACCCTAGCTCCTAACCCTAACTCTAAAACTAACCCAAGATCCTAACCCTAACTCTAAAACTAACCCTAGTTCCTAACTCTAAAACTAACCATAGTTCCTAACTCTAAAACTAACCATAGTTCCTAACCCTAATCCTAAAACTAACCATAGCTCCTAACACTAAACCCTAAAACTAACCCAAGATCCGCACCCTAAATTTAAAACTAACCCTAGTTCCTAACTCTAAAACTAACCATAGTTCCTAACTCTAAAACTAACCATAGTTCCTAACCCTAATCCTAAAACTAACCATAGCTCCTAACACTAAACCCTAAAACTAACCCAAGATCCTAACCCTAACTCTAAAACTAACCCTAGTTCCTAACTCTAAAACTAACCATAGTTCCTAACCCTAATCCTAAAACTAACCATAGCTCCTAACACTACACCCTAAAACTAACGCTAGTTCCTAACCCTAACTCTAAAATTAACCCTTGCTCCTGACACTAAACCCTAAAACTAACCATAGCTCCTAACCCTAACTCTAAAACTAACCATAGCTCCTAACACTAAACCCTAAAACTAACCCAAGATCCTAACCCTAACTCTAAAACTAACCCTAGTTCCTAACTCTAAAACTAACCATAGCTCCTAACACTAAACCCTAAAACTAACCCAAGATCCTAACCCTAACTCTAAAACTAACCCTAGTTCCTAACTCTAAAACTAACCATAGCTCCTAACACTAAACCCTAAAACTAACCCAAGATCCTAACCCTAACTCTAAAACTAACCCTAGTTCCTAACTCTAAAACTAACCATAGTTCCTAACACTAAACTCTAAAACTAACCATAGCTCCTAACACTAAACCCTAAAACTAACCCAAGATCCTAACCCTAACTCTAAAACTAACCCTAGTTCCTAACTCTAAAACTAACCATAGCTCCTAACACTAAACCCTAAAACTAACCCAAGATCCTAACCCTAACTCTAAAACTAACCCTAGTTCCTAACTCTAAAACTAACCATAGTTCCTAACCCTAATCCTAAAACTAACCATAGCTCCTAACACTAAACCCTAAAACTAACCCTAGTTCCTAACCCTAACTCTAAAATTAACCCTTGCTCCTGACACTAAACCCTAAAACTAACCATAGCTCCTAACCCTAACTCTAAAACTAACCATAGCTCCTAACACTAAACCTAATTCTAATCCTAACACTAATTCTAACCACAACCCTTAACACCCTAGAAATAGCACCCCCACAAGTATAGTTAAACACACACACACACACAAACGCACAAACGCAAAAACACACAAACACACACAAACACACACAAACACACAAACGCACACACACACATGCTGTACAAAAACTCAAACACTCTCAAGAGTAAAATTGACTGCAGCTTCTACAACCAAACTATTTACCTAGCGATCACCATGGTTACAGATTCCATTTCCCTTAGTCATAGTCAATCACATGGCCAGTGGCTTCTCTCACAGTTTTACTTCGAAATGTTTGTCCACGTTTTTCAAAATGCCTATGGCGTTTTAAAAGAACATACTGTTTTGATGATAAGTGTTTGATGTTATTTTCCATTGTATTTGCATTGATGTCAGAATGGTTAGAGGGACATTAGAGCCCTGAGTACCAGGCCATTAGCAACCTGATCGAGGAACAATAGAGCCCTGAGTACCAGGCCATTAGAACCAGATGGAGGGACAAATGAGCCCTGAGTACCAGGCCATTAGCACCTGATGGAGGGACAATAGAGCCCTGAGTACCAGGCCATTATGACCTGATGGAGGGACAATAGCGCCCTTGATAACCAGGCCATTAGCAACCTGATGGAGGGACAATAGAGCCCTGAGTACCAGGCCATTAGCACCTGATGGAGGGACAATAGAGCCCTGAGTACCAGGCCATTGTGACCTGATGGAGGGACAATAGCGCCCTTGATAACCAGGCCATTAGCAACCTGATGGAGGGACAATAGAGCCCTGAGTACCAGGCCATTAGGACCTGATGGAGGGACATTAGAGCCCTGAGTACCAGGCCATTAGGACCTGATGGAGGGACAATAGAGCCCTGAGTACCAGGCCATTAGGACCTGATGGAGGGACAATAGAGCCCTGATTACCAGGCCATTAGCAGCCTGGTGATCATTAATGAGTTGGGTTCTCCTAACACATGTCCAGAGTAAATGAGACGAGATTACCGTAACTCAACGTTTACAAATAATTTTACTGCAGTCATGACTCATGACTGCCGGTGTAAAGGTCATACGGTCCCGGCAACAGCCTTAAGTGTGTGTATGTGTGTGTGTGTATGTATGTGTGTGTGTGTGTGTGTGTGTGTGTGTGTGTGTGTGTGTGTGTGTGTGTGTGGTAGGGTCAAAAAGAAGTGAGGCTCAGTTTGGGGATGAATGGGAGAGTGAAGTGATAACACAATACATGCAGGAGAGAGAGAGAGAGAGAGAGAGAGAGAGACGGAGACGGAGAGACTATTGACTTTTCATTAAAAACTCAACCCCACCCCGCAAAAAACAAAACACCCTAAAATCTCATGTACATGTACCATACTCATCTTGCCCTCTACCCCACGATGCAAAACACCACACATCACAATAACCAAAACCTCACCGCTTCTACAACCGTATATCCAACCCATCTCCCCAGCTGTACAGACAGCTCCCCCATCACACCATATCTCCTGAAACATCTCCACAATTTTTATCATTCTATAGAACCCAAATTCAACCCTAAGGTGCGCAGAGAGCATCCCATTAAATAATAGAAAAGGGTATTCCCCCCCCCCACCTTTGACCATGTTCCTCCTTGTTAGCCAAATAGCAAACTTTGCATGAGCAAACAGAAAATTCAACTCAACACATTTGGCCTTTTCCTTATTTGAATACCTGTACACCATTATAAACATCCCAACAGTAAAAACCACCCCCAACCTCTCACACAGACATTCCAACAAAGACATTAATGGCCTTAACCTGGCGCACAGAGAAAACACATGAATCACAGTTTCGCTCACAACACAGAAAGAACACCCGTGCCTGACTCCCGGTTCAACCTGTACCAACCAGCTGTTACTGTCCAGGGCTCCATGTAGAACCCTCCACTGGAGGTCCCCTGACCTCTTTGGTACTGGGGGTTTGTAGAGCCCCCTCTATCTAAAACCCACCATACTCTCCTCCCCACATACCTACTGCCACTGATGTGCCTTCACTCCTGTTAGGCTCCTAATGTTCTTTACCTTAATGCAAAGGTTGAAGAGAGCCTTACTTCTCACCGCCTCAAACTTCCCCAGGCTAGGAGTGTTAAAATCGAACAAGTCTTCCAGACCCCTTTGCCAATCCCCAGTCTCTGCCGTCACCTGCAGTGGCAGAAACATTAGTGGCCCCTCACCCTTTGGACGCTCAAACATCCCCCTCACAAGCTCAGACAGTGCCTCCTGGACCTCCTCCAGGAATCTCTCCAACAGCCTAAGAGACATTATTCCTGTTTGTTGTGCCAGGACTTCCTGGGTTTTCCACCCCTCCTCTCCCAGCAGTCTCAGGTCAACCAGCCTTTGTAAACCCACTACCATCAGTCGCCTCTGCAGGGTGGCCGACTGAACCGATCTCAAAGGGATGGCTGGGTTGTGGAAGAAAGGCTCCTCCCACACCCACAGCCCAGGCTCCACCCCCTTCTTGTGAGGGCCTTAGCAGCTGCCAGGCCTTCAGCACTGCAGAGTAAAAATCAGAGAGACCTGCTGTACTCAGCCTCTCCAGCTTCATGAGGAACAGCTACCAGGCCCTCAGCACTGCAGAGTAAAAATCAGAGAGACCTGCTGTACTCAGCCTCTCCAGCTTCATGAGGAGCAGCTGCTGGTCCACCTCTAATCCGCCAGCTCTCCTCAGCAGTGTGCATGCTGGTTCCCTCCAGCAGACATCAGTATGGTACAGCAGTCTCTGCACTGCCTTTAGTCGGAAAGCAGCCACCCTGCTCTTCAGTTCCACCAGGCCCTGACCTTCTTCGTGGACGGTCATGTACAACACTGCCGCCCTCAGCCAGTGATGGCCCTACCAGAAAAAGTCCACCAGCTTGCATTGCAGGTCTGCGAGCAGACCGGCGGGAGGGTTGAGGACAGTCAGTTTATCGCAAAGGGAAGATGCCACCAGGATGTTAATTATCAGCACCCTCCCTCTATATGACACTTGGGACAGGATCCACCTCCACCTGGCCAGTCTTGACACCACTGCCTGTGTCAGCTCCTCCCAGTTCTTCCTGACCCACCTCTCTGAGCCCAGGTACACCCACAACATTTTAAGCCCTTCACAACACCAATATGGCTGGTCCTTGTGTACTATAAAGTCCAGATGGGACATCAGTCTAGAATAGAAGACCTTGGCAAATATCTTGTGGGACTCCACTGGGAGTCCATTGACCACCGATGCACGGCCGGGGGACATCTGGGTTACGGCCTCTGCCAGTTCATGGGACAACAGAGAAATGTCAATTTTATCCCTCTGTGCCAGAGAGAGCTTAGGGAGTTCTGCAAACAAGACCTGAGCACACATAGGACCATACATTTCTGCCCTATACAATTCAGTATAAAACTCCACAGTCCGCTCCCACATCTCCCCCACCACAGAGGTCACCCACCCATCAGACAGCCTTAGACAATGCATAACCTTGGCTTCACTCCTCTGTCTTTCCAAACCAAAGAAGAAGGAGCTGAGAGCGTCCATCTCGTGGAGCATGGAGAACCTAGCTCTTACACGTGTTCCCTTTGCTTTAACCTGGAAAAAACTGCCCAGGTCCCTACGTAATACAGCTAAATTAGTCTGGATGCCTACATTGCCTTGCCCCACCATCTCCACCTGCATCTCACTAATACTACGCTTGAGTTCCCCCAATAATCTCCCAGCCTCTGAGAATAAGAGAGCTGTATACTATTGTCAGAAAAGCTGAATTTGGACTTTCCCCACATCCCACCATTGACTCAGAGACTCATACTTTTCTATTTGCTGCCCCCACTTTTCCCCAAAAATCTGGAAACCCGAGCAAAAAGTAGCTTCTTGTAAGAGCTTTACATTAAACTTCCAATAGGATGCATGGCGAGGCCCTGGTGAAATAGACAGCCGAGCCATGGTTATGTGGTGATCCAAATAACCCACTGGGAGAATGGTAGAACCCAAGAGCCTATGGCTCTGATTCCTGGACATGTAAAAACGAGCTGCACTCACCCTAGCCCCAAAAACCTTCACCCATGTACTGTATACTGTCTTGTTTCAGGATATTTAGTTTTCCAAACATCCACTAGGTCGAACTGATTAATGCCATCTGACTAAAAAAATGCCGATAGTACATGAAAAACTGCTAGCAAACTTACCAAAATGACTCAGCTCTTTCCTGATTTGATCATCCGTAATAAACACAAGCAAATTTGCAACTACCACCCTTGTCGAAGGGGTTGAAAGAGGTGAAATTGGCACCAACACACCCCTTAAAAATATTCCACTAGCAATGAGCCTACCAACCAAATTTGCTCTTTTCATGAACACAACCACAGCTTGGTTCATTCTGGAGAATGTATAAATTCAGCTCTCCTACTTGTTCACGACCGCGAGCAGAACCTCCTCCACCTTATTAAGTTGGATAAATGTAGATGAACTTGAATTTTTTTTCTCAAGGACTTATACAGGATACTAACCTCAACATCAAAACCTTCCATCCAAATCAAAATTCCATACCTCAAAACCTTGATTTTGGACAAAATTACCTGAATGGACTATTACTACCAAGGACTACCAAGAGTAAAACTTCTAAGAATCCAAAACCTGCAGAAGAAACACAGAGGAAATACCGTCCAACACAAAACTGAGTTAGTAATGTTCCGTTCCGAAAAGAATGACGCTAAAAAATTAGCTTCAACATCATCTTTGATAATACCAGCTACAGTAGCCGCCCCACACTAGCCTACAACAAAAACTAGCTATCTTAGACTGTGGGAAACTACTGCTCGCCATTGCACAGTTAAATGTGAGTCTTCGAGAACGACAAAGGTTACCTACAAGTCAAAATGTGATTGGTAGATTCCACTGTCACTTAAAAATTCTGATCTAATATGGTTGAATGGCAGATACCTTCTATTGAGCTTCTGAGGGCCTAGCCATTGGTGAAACATACTTCTGAAGCCAAAATGTAAAATACAATAATGTCTAATTACATAGGTCTACTAAGCTACCACTCTGCTAGGACAGAAACAGGCCTGGCGGCACCTACAGATAGCACTGAAGTGTGAAGTCAGATGTGTGAAAACTATTGAGCCCAACATTGGTAGGAGAGTTTCATGCCCCCCCCCCCCCCCCCCCCCCCCACCTAAATGCAAAGGCCTTTGAAGCCCCCATGGCTTATTCCTGAGCAGATTACATCATTACAATACCTTACCCCATGGATATTAAAAATGTCTCTGAACGCGATCAGTACAGTTGAAGTTGGATGTTTACATACATCTTAGCCAAAGACATTTAAACTCAGTTTTTCCACAATTCCTGACATTTAATCCTAGTAACAATTCCCTGTCTTAGGTCAGTTAGGATCACCACTTTATTTTAAGAATGTGAAATGTCAGAATAAGAGTAGAGAGAATAATGTATTTAATATTTTATTTCTTTCATCACATTCCCAGTAGGTCAGACGTTTAACATATTCTCAATTAGAATTTGGTGGCATTGCCATTAAATTGTTTAGCATGGGTCAAAAGTTTCAGGTAGCCTTCCACAAGCTTCCCACAATAAGTTGGGTGAATTTTGAACCCATTCCTCCTGACAGAGCTGGTGTAACTGAGTCAGGTTTGTAGGCCTCCTTGCTCACACACACTTTTCAGTCCTGCCCACAAATTTTCTATGGGATTGAGGTCAGGGCTTTGTGATGGCCACTGCAATACCTTGACTTTGTTGTCCTTAAGCCATTTTGCCACAACTTTGGAAGTATCCAAATAATTTTCCTCCACATGATGCCATCTATTTTGTGAAGTGCACCAGCCCCTCCTGCAGCAAAGCACCCCCACAACGTGATGTTTGCCATCCCCGTGCTTCACGGTTGGGATGGTGTTCTTTGGCTTGCAAGCCTCCCACTTTTTCCTCCAACATAACGATGGATATTATGGCCAAACAGTTCTATTTTTGTTTCATCAGACCAGAGGACATTTCTCCAAAAAGTACAATCTTTGTCCCTATGTGCAGTTGCAAACCGTGGTCTGCCTTTTTTGTGGCGGTTTTGGAGCAGTGGCTTCTTCCTTGCTGAGCGGCTTTTCAGGCTAAGTATATAGAGGACTCGTTTTACTGTGGATGTAGATACTTTGTAAATGTTTCCTCCAGCATCTTCACAACGTCCTTTGCTATTGTTCTGGGATTGATTTGCACTTTTCACACCAAATAACGTTCATCTCTAGGAGACAAAACACGTCTCCTTCCTGAGCAGAATGACGGCTGCGTGGTCCCATGGTGTTTATACTTGTGTACTATTGTTTGTACAGACGGACGTGGTACCCTTAGGCATTTGGAAATTGCTCCCAAGGATGAACCAGACTAGTGGAGGTCTACAATTTATTTTCTGAGATTTTTTGATTTTTTGATGTCAAGCAAAAGAGGCACTGACTTTGAAGGTAGTTCTGGAAATACATCCACCGGTATACCTCCAATTGACTAAAATTATGTCAATTGGGCTATTAGAATCTTCTAAAGCCATGACATCATTATCTGAAATTTTCCAAGTTTAAAGGCACAGTCAACTTAGTGTATTTAAACTTCTGACCCACTGGAATTGTGATACACTGAATTATAAGTGAAATAATCTGTCTGTAAACAACATTTCTACTGTGTCAGTGACTTGTTAATTGTTTACTCCATGTGTAACTCTGTGTTGCTGTCTGTTAACACTGCTCTGCTTTATCTTGGCACGGTAGCAGTTGTCAATGATAACTTGTTCTCAACTAGCCTACCTGGTTAAATAAAGGTGAAATAAAAATATAATAAAAATTGTTGGAAAAATTACTTGTGTCATGCACAAAGTAGATGTCCTAACCAACTTGCCAAAACTATAGTTTGTTAACAGGACATTTGTGGAGTGGTTGAAAAACTATTTTTAATGACTCCAACCTAGGTGTATGTAAACTTCCGAATTCAACTGTACATAACCTTTTTTTAAACTCATTTTGTACATAATATTGCTGCTACCGTCTCTTATGACAGAAAATAACTTCTTGACATCCGGACTGCGATTACTCATCACGGACTAGCAGAATCCTTTTTCTTCTTTCACGACTCTGATGAGCCCGGGGCGGAGGATATATGGCTCCCTCGGGAATAGGCCCTGACCCCCATGATCTGCGTGAAGAAGAGGCAGAGCAAGAGAGGCCGGAGAGCAGGCTGCCTTCTGAAAATTCAAAGGCTATTGAATAAACCACCACTTCCCTCAATTCTGCTAGCAAACATGCACTCTTTGGACAATAAAATCACCGATTTACGGGGAAGATTAAACTTCCAACGGGACATTAAAAAGTGTAACATCTTATGCTTCACAGAGTGGTGGCTGAATAACGACAATAACAACACACAGCTGGCTGGTTATACAACGTACCGGCAGGATTGAACAGCAGCATCTGGTAAGACAAAGGGCAGCGGACTATGTATTTCTGTAAATAACAGATGGTGCACTATATATAAGGAAGTCTCAAGCTATCGCTCGCCTGAGGTTGATTAAATTATGATAAGCTGTAGTCCATACTACCTATCGAGATAGTTTTCATCTGTATTCGTTGTAGCTGTTTACATACCACCACAGTCAGAGGCTGGCACTAAGCCAGCATTGCTTGAGCTGTATTCCGACATAAGCAAACAAGAAAACGCTCACCCAGAGACGGCGCTCCTGGTAGCCGTAAACTTCAATGCAGGGTAACTTAAATCAAATTTATATCAGCATGTTAAAAGTGCAACCAGAGGGAAAAGAACTCTAGACCATCTTTACTCCACACACAAAGACGCATACTAAACTCTCTCCTCACCCTCCTTTTGGCAAATCTGACCATATTTCCATACTCCTGATTCCTGCTTACAAGCAAAAATTAAAGCAGGAAGAACCAGTGACTAGATCAGTAAAAAAGTGATCAGATGAAGCAGATGCTAAGCTACAGGACTGTTTTTCTGGCACAGACTGGAATATGTTCAGGGATTCCTCAAATGGCATTGAGGAGTACATCACATCAGTCACCGGCTTCATCAATAAGTGCATCGATGACGTCGTCCACACAGTGACAGTACGTACATACACCTACCAGAAGACATGAAACAGGCAGCATCCACACTGAGATAAAGGCTAGAGCTGCCGCATTCAAGCAGCAGGACTCTAACCCGGAAGCTTAAAATAAATCCCTCTATGCCCTCCAGAAGGACCATCAAACAGGCAAAGCATCAGTACAGAACTTAGATCGAGTCGTTCTACACCGGCTCTGATGCTCGTCGGATGTGACAGGGCTTGCAAACCATTACAGAATACAGAGGGAAGCACATCCGCGAGCTAGCCAGTGACACAAGCCTACCAGACGAGCCAAACTGCTTCTATGCTCGCTTCGAGTCAAATCACACTGAAACATGCATGAGAGCACCAGCTGTACCAGAAGACTGTGTGATCATGCTCTCCGCAGCCGATGTGAGTAAGACCTTTACACAGGTAAACATTCACAAGGCCGCAGTGCCAGACGGATTACCAGAACATGTACTGCGAGCATGCGCAGACCAACTATCAAGTGTCCTCACTGACATTTTCAACCTGTCTGACTGAGTCTGTAATACCAACATGTTTTAAATAGTGCCCAAGAACACTAATGTAACCTGCCTAAGTGACTACGGGTCATAGCACTCAGATCTGTAGCCATGAAGTGTTTTGAAAGTCTGGTCATGGCTCACATTAACACCATCATCCCAGAAACACTAGACCCGCTCTAATTTGCATACCGCCCCAACAGATCCACAGATGATGCAATCTCTATTGCACTCCACACTGCCCCTCTCCCACCTGGACAAGAGGAACACCTATGTGAGAATGCTGTTCCTTGACTACAGCTCATGGTTCAGCACCATAGTGGCCTCAAAGCTCGTCAATAAGCTAAGGTCCCTGGGACTAAACACCTCCCTCTGCAACTGGATCCTGGACTTCGCGACGGGCCGCCCCCAGGTGGTGAGGGTATGTAACAACACATCTGCCACGCTGATCCTCAACACAGGGGCCCCTCAGGGGTGCGTGCTCAGCCCCCTCCTGTACTCCCTATTCAAACATGAGCGCACGGCCAGGCACGACTCCAACGCCATCGTTACATTTGCCGATGACACAACAGTGGTAGGCCTGATCACCGACAACAACCTGACAGCCTATAGGGAGGAGGTCAGAGACTTGGCCGTGTGGTGCAAGGACAACAACCTCTCCCTCAACGTGATCAAGATGATTGTGGACTACAGGAAAAAGAGGACCGAGCATGCCTCCATTCTCATCGACGGGGCTGCAATGGAGCATTTTGAGAGATTCAATTTCCTTGGTGTCCACATCACCAACAAACTAACATGGTCCATGAACACCAAAGACAGTTGTGAAGCTGGCACAACAAAACCTATTCCCCCTCAGGCGACCATCAAGAGCATCCTGGTTGCATCAATGCCTGGTATGGCAACTGCTCTGCCTCCGACCGCAAGGCACTACAGAGGGTAGTCGGAACGGCCCAGTACATCACTGGGGCCAAGCTTCCTGCCATCCAGGACCTCTATACCAGGAGATGTCAGAGGAAGGGCCTAAAAATTGTCAAAGACTCCAGCCACCCTAGTCATAGACTGTTCTCTCTGCTACAGCACGGCAAGTGGTACCGGAGAGCCAAGTCTAGGTCCAAGAGGCTTCTAAATAGCTTCTACCCCCAAGCCATAAGACTCCTGAACATCTAGTCAAAAGGCTACCCAGACTTTTTGTATTGAAACTGCACTGTTGGTTAGGGCCTGTAAGTAAGCATTTCACTGTTGTATTCGGCGCATGTGACTAATACAATTTGATTTGATTTGAATCAGATGCTCAACATGCTCTGCTCACACCTACTGTGATGGTCCGGGCCTAAACCATACAAAAACAACACTAGACGGTATGGAACACAAAGCTTGTACTGTCTCATCCTGGAATGTACAAGGTCTGAGATCATCTGGAAATACAGACATTGTCATCGTACAATAAACATGGTATAGAGGAGATGGACCCACTGGTTGCCCTCTAGGTTACAGATACAGCTGGTAGTCCCATCCACCACACTACCAGGTGGGTGGTATAGAGGAGACGGACCCACTGGTTGCCCTCTAGGTTACAGAGAGCTGGTAGTCCCATCCACCACACTACCAGGTGGGTGGTATAGAGGAGATGGACCCACTGGTTGCCCTCTAGGTTACAGAGAGCTGGTAGTCTCATCTACCAAACCACCAGGAGTGATGCAGGGAAGAGACTCGGGGGGTATGCTAATTTGGAATAGAGCACTCTAACCCACTCTATTAAATTATTCAAAACAGGAACATTTTACATCAGGCTAGAAATGAATAAGGAAATTATCTCAACAGAGAAAAATGTCCTGATGTGTGTTACCTATATACACCAAATAGAATCCCCATACTTTAACGATGACATCTTCTCCATCGTAGAGGGGGATATAAACCAATTCCAGGCCCAGGGACATGTACTAGTCTGTTGCGACGTAAATGCCAGAACTGGACAAGAACCTTACACCCTCAGCACACAACGGGACAAACACCTTCCTGGAGGTGACAGCATTTCCTCCCCCATAAGCCCCCCATAGACACAACTACTACAACATAACCCACAAAAACGGGTCACAATTCCTGTAGCTCTGTTGGACACTGGTTATGTCAAGGTCAATGGTCAATGGTAGGCTTCAAGGAGACTCCTATGGAAGGTGCACCTATAGCTAATCTCTTGGAAGTAGTACTATAGATTTCTTTATCATTGACCTCAACCCAGAGACTCTTAGAGCGTTCAGTCCACTGACACTCCTATCAGATCACAGCAAAATAACACTATACTTCAACAGAGCTATGCTCAGTCATGAGGCATCAAAGCCAAATAAACTGAATAATATTAAGAAATGCCATAGATGGAAGGAAAGCAGTTTGGAAATCTACCAAAAAACATTTAGGCAATAACAAATTCAATCCCTTCTAGACAATTTCCTGGACAAAATGTTGCACTGCAAAAGCAAAGGTGTACATTTGCTAGTAGAAAACCTAGACATTACATTTGACCTCTCAGCTTCCCTATCAAATCAAAAAATGTCAAGCATGCAACCTAAGAAAATTAAGAAACAATTACAAATGGTTTGATGAAGAATTTAAAAAAGAATGAAAGAAATTGAGAAACCTGTCCAACCAAAAATATTGAGACCTATAAAAACTAAGCCTATGCCTTCACTATGGTGACTCACTGAAACACTATAGAAATACATTACGGAGAAAGAAGGAACAGCACGTCCTAAAGCTGCTCAATCTAATTGAAGAATCCATAGACCACTTCTGGGAAAATTGGATAACACAAAGAGTTATCTATCTGAAACGGAGACCTATGAATAAACCACAAGTGCAAACTTTTTTGGCTGTATAACAAAGAACACACAGCAAAAACATATACATGATCAAGTAAAAATCTTAAAATCAACTTTTAAAGACTACCTGAATGCTCTACAGGGGGTAAATTCAATCTCTCCAACCCAAAACGACCTGTGGGGTTGATGGTATCCTAAATGAAATGATCAAATATACAGACCACAAATTCCAATTGGCTATACTAAAACTCTTTAACATCATCCTCAGCACTGGCATCTTCACTAATATTTGGAACCAAGGACTGATCACCCCAATCCACAAAAGTGGAGACAAATTTGACCCCAATAACTACTACTACGTGTCAACAGCAACCTCGGGAAAATCCTCTACATTATCATAAAAAGCAGACTCGTACATTTCGTCAACAGAAACACTGTACAGAGCAAATGTCAAACTAGCTCTCTAACAAGTTACTGTACGACAGACCACATATTCACCCTGCAAACCCTAATTGAAAAACAAACAAAACAAAACAAAGGTAAGTAAAAACACACAACATTATAAAATCCATGTACAAACAACAAGTGTGCGGTTAAAATTGGTAAAAAAAAAACACACATGTATTTCCACAGGGCCGTGGGGTGAGACAGGGATGCAGTTTAAGCCCCACGCTCTTCAACATACATATATCAACGAATTGGCGAGGGCACTAGAACAGTATGCAGCACTCAGCCTCCCTACTAGAATCTGAAGTCAAATGTATCCTGTTTGCTAATCTGGTGCTTCTGTCACCAACCAAGGAGGACCTACAGCATTACCTTCTGCACAGATTCTGTCAGACCTGGGCCCTGACAGCAAATCTCATTAAGACCAAAATAATGGTGTTCCACAAAAGGGCCTTCTATGCCATCAAAAGGAACAAAAAATGTGACTTACCATTTAGGATCTGGCAAAAAATACTTGAATCAGTTATAGAACCCATTGCCCGTTATGGTTGTGAGGTCTGGGGTCCGCTCACCAACCAGGAATTCACAAAATAGGAAAAACTCAAAATTGAGACTCTGCATGCAGATTTCTGCAAAAGTATCCTCAGTGTAAAACATAAAACACCAAATAAAGCAGGCAGAGCAGAATTAGGCCGTTAACCGCTAATTATAAAAATCCAGAAAAGTGCCATTAAATTCTACCACCTAAAAGGAAGCGATTCCCAAACCTTCCATAACAAACCTGGTCCTGGGGCTCTGTTCACAAAAACAAAAAGACCTCACAGAGCCTCAGGACAGCAACACAATTAGAGAGACACAAACAGGAAAGAGGGAAAGAGAGACTAACAGGAGTGAAGGAGAGAGAGACTAACAGGAGGGAGAGAGAGAGCAACTTACAGGAGGGAGGGAGAGAGACTAACAGGATGGAGGGAGAGAGACTAACAGGAGGGAGGGAGAGAGAGACTAAAAACAGGGAGAGAGAGAGAGACTAACAGGAGGGAGGGAGAGAGAGAATAAAAACAGGGAGAGAGAGAGAGAGACTAACAGGAGGGATGGAGAGAGAGACTAAAACAGGGAGAGAGAGAGAGACTAACAGGAGGGAGGGAGAGAGAGACTAACAGGAGGGAGGGAGAGAGACTAAAACAGGGAGAGAGAGAGACTAACAGGAGGGAGGGAGAGAGAGAGACTAACAGGAGGGAGGGAGAGAGAGACTAACAGGAGGGAGGGAGAGAGACTAACAGAAGGGATGAAGAGAGAGAGAGAGAGAGAGAGAGAGAGAGGGAGAGAGACTAACAGGAGGGAGGGGGAGAGAGACTAACGGGAAGGAGGGGGAGTGAGACAAGCGGGATGGGGAGGGAGAGACCAAGACAGCGAGGGCGAGGAAATGTGTTGCTATAGTAACCTATGTCACGGTGGTCGTCATGGTGATGCTGCTCCTGCGTTTTGAGACACATTTGGTGCGTGTGTATGTGTGACGTGTAGAGCGAACAAGTGTTTATCCATCTCTCTCCAGACAGGGGAGGATGACATCCCCCATCACTGTGCCAACAGAGGGAGAGAGGGAGAGAGAGAGAGAGAGAGAGAGAGAGAGAGAGAGAGAGAAACTGCAACCCCATAAGGCACTTTATGGTACGGTGCTTGTGTCAGATTCATAAGTTCCTCTTGGGAGAATCGACTAGGGACAGAGACACACACCCAGTCAGGCTGTGAGACACACAAACACACACAGGTAGGTAAGCTCAACTCTTCTGTGTCCATCTGTCTGTCTGTCTGTCTGTCCTAACTGTCAGTTTGGAGTATTCACAGCTCTATACCTGTCTGTCTGTCTGTTTAGAGTATTCACAGCTCCATACCTCTGTCTGTCTAGAGTATTCACAGCTCCATACCTGTCTGTCTGCCTGTTTAGAGTGTTCATAGCTCCATACCTGTCTGTCTGTCTGTTTAGAGTATTCACAGCTCCATACCTGTCTGTCTGTTTAGAGTATTCACAGCTCCATACCTGTCTGTCTGTCTGTCTGTCTGTCTGTCTGTTTAGAGTTTTCACAGCTCCATACCTGTCTGTCTGTCTGTTTAGAGTTTTCACAGCTCCATACCTGTCTGTCTGTCTGTTTAGAGTTTTCACAGCTCCATACCTCAGTCTGTCTAGAGTTTTCACAGCTCCATACCTGTCTGTCTGTCTGTTTAGAGTTTTCACAGCTCCATACCTCTGTCTGTCTGTCTGTTTAGAGTTTTCACAGCTCCATACCTGTCTGTCTGTCTGTTTAGAGTTTTCACAGCTCCATACCTCTGTCTGATTCAGTCTATTTCCAGGGAGATAGTAATATTTATATTTCAGTTGTCTGTTAGTTACAAATACAAAAACAGAAGAATAGCATGAAGATATGATGTATTGTGATTGTTACAACTTCTCTGGCTGCCTGTTGCTGCTATTGTACGCCTCCTTCTCTGGCTGCCTGTTCCTGCTACTGCACGCCTCCTTCTCTGGCTGCCTGTTCCTGCTACTGCACGCCTCCTTCTCTGGCTGCCTGTTCCTGCTATTATATGCCTCCTTCTCTGTCTGCCTGTTTCTGCTACTGCACGCCTCCTTCTCTGGCTGCCTGTTCCTGCTACTGTATGCCTCCTTCTCTGGCTGCCTGTTTTAGTTACTGCACGCCTCCTTCTCTGGCTGCCTGTTTCTGCTACTGTATGCCTCCTTCTCTGGCTGCCTGTTTCTGCTACTGTATGCCTCCTTCTCTGGCTGCCTGTTTCTGCTACTGTATGCCTCCTTCTCTGGTTGCCTGTTTCTGCTACTGTATGCCTCCTTCTCTGGCTGCCTGTTTCTGCTACTGTATGCCTCCTTCTCTGGCTGCCTGTTTTCTGCTACTGCACGCCTCCTTCTCTGGCTGCCTGTTTCTGCTAATGTACCCCTCCTTCTCTGGCTGACTGTTCCTGCTACTGCACGCCTCCTTCTCTGGCTGCCTGTTTCTGCTACTGCACGCCTCCTTCTCTGGCTGCCTGTTTCTGCTACTGCACGCCTCCTTCTCTGGCTGCCTGTTCCTGCTACTGTATGCCTCCTTCTCTGGCTGCCTGTTTCTGCTACTTCACGCCTCCTGCTCTATACATGACATCAACTGGTAGATAATTAACATTTGCAAAACCAAGGTTCAATCGTTGACTAAATGAACCTTGTTGGAGGTTTGGACGTCTTAGTGAGCTTGGTCCTAAAGCTCAAGGCTGTCTTGTGACTGTCTTGTGTTTTTTACTTTTGCAGTCTACTAGTCACTCTCCTAATGTCGTACTGTTTCTCTTATCCTCTGTCGTACTGTTTCTCTTAGCCTCTATCGTACTGTTTCTCTTAGCCTCTATCGTACTGTTTCTCTTAGCCTCTGTCGTACTGTTTCTCTTAGCCTCTATCGTACTGTTTCTCTTAGCCTCTGTCGTACTGTTTCTCTTAGCCTCTAGGACTGATGGTTCAGTTGAATGTTTGAAATGAGGGTGCAGTTGATTGTTTGACATTTAGTGTGACAGGTCGTCTAGCGGATAAGCGAAAGAATGTTTGTTTCAACCCCCGGAGCCGACTAAGTGAAAAATCTGTCGACGAGCTCTTGAGCAAGGCACTTAACCCTAATTGCTCCTGCAAGTCGCTCTGGATAATAACGTCTTCTAAATGACAAAAAAATGTCATATGTAAATTTGCCACTGGGCTTGTTCGCATGCAGTCAAATTAGGTATCAAGACAAACATTTTACATCATACTGTATCTATTTAAATATGTATAAGCTACATATTCTATTGGGCCCCCTAGCGCTTTAACACAAAATATTCTGACACATCTTTTGAAAAATATATTTGAAATGCGTCACAGCAACTGTCTTTCTTGATTATAACTTTTAAATATTATTGAGAATTCCTTTTGTTTATGTTTGGGGGACAATAGAAAAACAAGTAACCTCTGTTGATGTGGTTTGTTGTCACTTGGTTGATGCTTAAAAATCCATGACCCCTCCTGTACAGGTCACTTTGTGGTTGACCCCTTTCTGGGGGCCATTATCTCTTCACCAATCTGTAGCTGTGAATGGCTGTGACATATAAACAGAAAATGGCAACAAATTCAACCTCTGTTTGAGACTGAGCAGTTTCTGCTGAATATGCATGTACACAGTGTATGTAATAGAAAGCCATGAAGGAAGAAACACAAAACACTTATCTAGCTACACTTAGAATAACATAGCTTTGAAACACAACACAATTTAAACCAATGTTCACAACAGCCTATCTGTCAAAACAGATGCTTTTTCCCTGCCATCTCTCCAGTCTCTCCCCTCTCTCCAGTCTCTCCCCTCTCTCCAGTCTCTCCCCTCTCTCCAGTCTCTCCCTTTTCTCCCGTCTCTCTCTTTTCTCCAGTCTCTCCCTTCTCCCCTCCGCCCTCTATCCTGTCTGTCTCCATCTCCCCTCTCTCCAGTCTCACCCCTCTCTCCAGTCTCTCCCTTCTCCCCTCCGCCCTCTATCCTGTCTGTCTCCTTCTCCCCTCTGTGTCTCTGCCTTTGCTGTTTCATAGAAATGTCCAGAGACCTATTTAAAAGGACTGACAGTGCTGGAATTATCTCTGTCTCTCCGCACTAATACTAATTTGGTGCTGCTGTCCTGGAGTCTCAAAGCCCATGAGAAGAGAGTATGGTCAGGGTGAATTTGTGATGGAGGTAAGTGTACTTTGTTGTGTTTGCCCAGCGCTAAGTTGTAGGTAGGTACAGTGAACAATGTTTGAAATGGATTAAAACATTTGGAACGCTGAGGTAAATGTCAATTGAGGTTGGGATGATGGGAATTCGTTCAGAGAGACAATCAGTTTAATTCTCAAGCAGGCCTGATTATGTACTGTAGAGACTTGTGGTCTATATTCTGGTGGGGGAGGTGTGCAGGTTTATATTCTGCTGGTGTGTAGGTCTATATTCTGGTGGTGGTGGTGGTGATGGGTACTGTAGTTTTATGTTCTGGTGATGGTGGTGGTGGTGGTGGTGGTGGTGATGGGTACTGTAGTTCTATATTCTGGTGGTGGTGGTGGGTACTGTAGTTCTATATTCTGGTGGTGGTGGTGGTGGTGGTGGGTACTGTAGTTCTATATTCTGGTGGTGGTGGTGGGTACTGTAGTTCTATATTCTGGTGGAGGTGGTGGTGGCAGTGGTGGTGGTGGTGGTGGGTACTGTAGTTCAATATTCTGGTGGTGGTGGTGGGTACTGTAGTTCTATATTGTGGTGGTGGTGGTGGTGGTGGTGGGTACTGTAGTTCTATATTCTGGTGGTGGTGGTGGTGGTGGTGGTGGTGGTGGGTAATGTCGGCCTATATTCTGGTGGTGGTGGTGGGTACTGTAGTTCTATATTCTGGTGGTGGTGGTGGTGGGTACTGTAGGTCTATATTCTGGTCGTGGGTACTGTAGGTCTATATTCTGGTGGTGGTGGTGGTGGTGGTGATGGGTACTGTAGTTCTATATTCTGGTGGTGGTGGTGGGTACTGTAGTTCTATATTCTGGTGGTGGTGGTGGGTACTGTAGTTCTATATTCTGGTGGTGGTGGTGGGTACTGTAGGTCTATATTCTGGTGGTGGTGGTGGTGGGTAATGTAGGTCTATATTCTGGTCGTGGGTACTGTAGTTCTATATTCTGGTGGTGGTGGTGGTGGTGGTGGTGATGGGTACTGTAGGTCTATATTCTGGTGGTGGTGGTGGTGGTGGGTACTGTAGTTCTATATTCTGGTGGTGGTGGTGGTTACTGTAGTTCTATATTCTGGTGGTGGTGGTGGTGGTGGCAGTGGTGGTGGTGGTGGTGGCGGTGGTGGCAGTGGTGGTGGTGGTGGTGGTGGCGGTGGTGGTGGTGGTGGCGGTGGGTACTGTCAGTCTATATTCAAATGGTGGTGGTGGGTAATGTAGGTCTATATTCTAGGGGTGGTGGTGGTGGTGGGTACTGTAGTTCTATATTCTGCTGGTGGTGGTGGGTACTGTAGTTCTATATTCTGCTGGTGGTGGTGGGTACTGTAGTTCTATATTCTGCTGGTGGTGGTGGGTACTGTAGTTCTATATTCTGCTGGTGGTGGTGGGTACTGTCAGTCTATATTCAAATGGTGGTGGTGGTGGTTGTGGTGGTGGTGGGTACTGTAGGTCAATGTTCTGGTGGTGGTGATGGGTAATGTAGTCCTATATTCTGGTGGTGGTGATGGGTAATGTAGGTCTATATTCTGGTGGTGGTGGTGGGTACTGTAGGTCTATATTCTGGGGGTGGTGGTGATGGGTACTGTAGTTCTATATTCTGGGGGTGGTGGTGGTGGGTACTGTAGGTCTATATTCTGGTCTTGGGTAATGTAGGTCTATATTCTGGTGTTGGTGGTGGGGATGGGTACTGTTGGTCTATATTCTGGTGGTGGTGGTGGAGGTGGTGGGTACTGTAGGTCTATATTCTGGTGGTGGTGGTGGTGGTGGTGGTGGTGGGTACTGTAGGTCTATATTCTGGTGGTGGTGGTGGGTAATGTAGGTCTATACTCTGTTGGTGGTGGTAGTGGTGGGTACTGTAGGTCTATATTCTGGTGGTGGTGGTGAGTAATGTAGGTCTATACTCTGGTGGTGGTGGTGGATAATGTAGGTCTATACTCTGGTGGTGGTGGTGGGTACTGTAGGTCTATATTCTGGTGGTGGTGGTGGTGGTGGTGGGTAATGTAGGTCTATATTCTGGTGGTGGTGGTGGGTAATGTAGGTCTATACTCTGGTGGTGGTGGTGGGTACTGTAGGTCTATATTCTGGTGGTGGTGGTGGTGGGTACTGTAGGACTATATTCTGGTGGTGGTGGTGGTGGGTAATGTAGGTCTATACTCTGGTGGTGGTGGGTAATGTAGGTCTATACTCTGGTGGTGGTGGTGGGTACTGTAGGTCTATATTCTGGTGGTGGTGGTGGTGGGTAATGTAGGTCTATACTCTGGTGGTGGTGGTGGGTACTGTAGGTCTATATTCTGGTGGTGGTGGTGGTGGTGGTGGGTACTGTAGGACTATATTCTGGTGGTGGTGGTGGTGGGTACTGTAGGTCTATATTCTGGTGGTGGTGGTGGTGGGTACTGTAGGTCTATATTCTGGTGGTGGTGGTGGTGGGTAATGTAGGTCTATACTCTGGTGGTGGTGGTGGGTACTGTAGGTCTATATTCTGGTGGTGGTGGTGGGTACTGTAGGACTATATTCTGGTGGTGGTGGTGGTGGGTACTGTAGGTCTATATTCTGGTGGTGGTGGTGGTGGGTACTGTAGGACTATATTCTGGTGGTGGTGGGTACTGTAGGTCTATATTCTGGTGGTGGTGGTGGTGGTGGGTAATGTAAGTCTATATTCTGGTGGTTGTGGTGGGTAATGTAGGTCTATATTCTGGTGGTGGTGGTGGGTACTGTAGGTCTATATTCTGGTGGTTGTGGTGGGTAATGTAGGTCTATATTCTGGTGGTGGTGGGTAATGTAGGTCTATATTCTGGTGGTGGTGGGTAATGTAGGTCTATATTCTGGTGGTGGTGGTGGGTACTGTAGGTCTATATTCTGGTGGTTGTGGTGGGTAATGTAGGTCTATATTCTGGTGGTGGTGGGTAATGTAGGTCTATATTCTGGTGGTGGTGGGTACTGTAGGTCTATATTCTGGTGGTGGTGGTGGTGGGTAATGTAGGTCTATGTTCTGGTGTTTGTGATGTTTGTGGTGGGTTACTTTAGATCTTCCATGATAGCTCACAAAATAACAAAACACAAAAATATGAATTAACAGGAGATATTTTCTGAAAGATGGATAGTGTATGGGTCTAAACTACACGATTACAACCTTAGACACAATGGAACACAAAGCTTTTGCCATCTCATCCTGGAATTTACCATGTCTGAGGTCATCTTCCTTTAGCCTAAAGAGCAGTCACACAGACTTTATTAAAGAAATTGGAAATGCAGACATTTTCATCCTACATTAAACATTGCATAGGGGAGATGGACCCACTGTTTGCCCTCTAGAGAGTTGATTGTCCCATCCACCAAATTACCAGGAATGAAACAGGGAAGAGACTCAGATTTGTGCTGATTTGGTATAGAGCAGACCTAACCCACTCTATTAAATGAGTCAAAACAGGAACATTTTACATCTGTCTAGAAATGAATAAGGAAATGATCTCAACAAAGAAAAATGTCCTCATGTGTGTTACCTATATCCCCAAATAGAACCCCCATACTTTAACGATGACAGCTTCTCCATCCTAGACGGGGAGATCAAACATTTCCAGGCCCAGGGACATAACTAGTCTGTGGCGACCTAAATGCCAGCACTGGACAAGCACCAGACACTCTCAGCACACAGGGGGACAAACACCTACCTGGAGTTGACAGTATTCCCTCCCAAATATTCCCCCCAAGACACAACTATGACAAACAACCAACAAAAATGGGTCACAACTCCTGCAACTCTGTCGCACGCTGGGTATGAACATAGTCAATGGTATGCTTTGAGGAGACTTCTAGGGAAGGTACACCTATAAGTCATCTCTTGGCAATAGTACTGTAGATTTCTTTATCACTGACCTCAAACCAGAGACTCTTAGAGTGTTCACAGTTCACAGTCAAACCCTTTTAGACAACTTCTTGGACAAAACATTTCACTGTAATAGTGAAGGTGTAAACTTGGCAGTAGAAAGCCTAAACAGAATATTTTACCTTTCAGCTTCCCTATCAAATCAAAAATGTTGAGCATGCAACTTAAGAACATTAACGACAATGACACAATGGTTTATTGAAAAATCCAAAAACCTAAGAAATGAATTGAGAAACTTTTCAACTAAAAGCATGGAGACCCAGAAAACCTGAGTCTGCTCGTTCACTATCGTGAATCACTATAACAATACAGAAATACACTGCAGAAAATAAGGAACAGCTAGTCAGCATTCAGCACAATGTAATTGAAGAATCCATAGAATCTAACCACTTCTGGGAAAATTGGAACACAATGAACAAACAACAACACAAATAGTTATCTATCCAAAATGGAGATGTGTGGATAAACCACTTTTCCAATCTTTTTGGCTCTATAACAAAGAACAAACAGCAAAAACATATACATGATCAATTACAAATCTTAGAATCAGACTACCAGGACCGACTGGATTCTCCAATTACATTGAATGAACTACAGGACAAAATACAAACCTTCCAACCCAAAACGGCATGTGGTGTTGATGGTATCCTCAAAAAAATTAAATACACAGACTTCAAATTCCAAATGGCTATACTTAAACTCTTTAACATCATCCTGACCTCTAGCATCTTCCCCAATATTTGACCAATTTGATCACAACAACTACCATTTGTTTTGCGACAAAAGAAACCCTGGGAAAATCCTCTGCATTGTCATTAAAAGCAGACTTGTACATTTCCTCAGTAAAAATAATGTACTGAGCAAATGTCAAAGTGGTTGTTTACCCAATTACCGTAAGACAGATCACATATTCACCCTGCTCACCCTAATTTGACAAACAAACAAACCAAAACAAAGGCAAAGTCTTCTCATGCTTTGTGGATTTCAAAAAAGGTTTTGATTCAATTTGGCAGAAGGTATACAAATAAAAGGAAATAGGTGTTGGGGGAAAAACATACGACATTATAAAATCCATGCACACAAACAACAACTTTGTTGTTCAAATTTGCAAACAACACACATTTCTTTCCACAGGGCTGTGGGGTGAGACAGGGATGCAGTTTAAGCCCAGCCCTCTTCAATATGCTGTTGAAGTCGAAAGTTTAAATACACCTTAGTCAAATACATTTAAATTCAGTTTTTCACAATTCCTGACATTGAATCCTAGTAAAAATTCCCTGTCTTAGGTCAGTTAGGATGACCACTTTACTTTAAGAATGTGAAATGTCAGAATAATATTAGAATTAATTACTTATTTCAGCTTTTATTTCTTTCATCACCTTCCCAGTGGGTCAGAAGTTTACATACACTCAATTAGTATTTGGTAGCATTGCCTTTAAATTGTTTAACATGGGTTAAACGTTTCGGGTAGCTTTCCACAAGCTGAATTTTGGCCCATTCCTCCTGACAGAGCTGGTGTAACTGAGTCAGGTTTGTAGGCCTCATTGCTCGCACACACTTTTTTAGTTCTGCCCACACATTTTCTATGGGATTGAGGTCAGGGCTTTGTGATGGCCACTCCAATACCTTCACTTTGTTGTCCTTAAGCCATTTTGCCACAACTTTCGAATTATGCTTGGGGTCATTGTCCATTTGGAAGACCCATTTGCGACCAAGCTTTAACTTCCTGATTGATGTCTTGAGATACTGCTTCACTATATTCAAATACTTTTCCTTCCTCATAAGCCATCTATATTTGTGAAGTGCACCAGTCCCTCCTGCAGCAAAGCACCCCCACAACATGATGCTGCCACCCCCGTGCTTCACGTTTGGGATGGTGTTCCTCGGCTTGCAAGACTCCCCCTTTTTCCGATGGTCATTATGGCCAAACAGTTCTATTTTTGTTTCATCAGACCAGAGGACATTTCTCCAAAAAGTACAATCTTTATCCCCGTGTGCAGTTGCAAACAGAAGTCTGGCTTTTTATGACAGTTTTGGAGCAGTAGCTTCTTCCTTGCTGAGCGGCCTTTCAGGTTATGTCCATATAAGACTCGTTTTACTGTGGATATAGTTACATTTGTACCTGTTTCCTCCAGCATCTTCACAAGGTCCTTTGCTGTTGTTCTGGGATTGATTTGCACTTTTTGCACCAAAGTACGTTCATCTCTAGGAGACAGAACGCGTCTCCTTCCTGAGCGGTATGACGGCTGCATGGTCCCATGGTGTTTAAACTTGCGTACTATTGTTTGTACAGATGAACGTGGTACCTTCAGGTGTTTGGAAATTGGTCCCAAGGATGAACCAGACTTGTGGAGATCTACACATTTTTTTCTGAGGTCTTGGCTGACTTCTTTAGATTTTCCCATGATGTCAAGCAAACAAGCATTGTATTTGAAGGTAGGCCTTGAAATACATCCACAGATACACCTCCAATTGACTCAAATGATGTCAATTAGCCTATCAGAAGCTTCTAAAGCCATGACATCATTTTCTGGAATTTTCAAAGCTGTTTAAAGAAACAGTCAACTTAGTGTATTTAAACTTCTGACCTACTGGAATTGTGAAACAGTGAATTATAAGTGAAATAATCTGTTTGTAAACAATTGTTGAAAAAATGTCTTGTGTCATGCACAAAGTAGATGTCCTAACTGACTTCCCAAAACTATTGTTTGTTAACAAGACATTTGTGGAGTGGTTGAAAAACAAGTTTTAATGACTCCAACCTGCAGTGGGGAGTATTTGATACACTGCCGATTTTGCAGGTTTTCCTACTTACAAAGCATGTAGAGGTCTGTCATTTTTTTATCATAGGTACACTTCAACTGTGAGAGACGGAATCTAAAATAAAAATCCAGAAAATCACATTTTTATTATTTTTAAGTAATTCATTAATTCATTTTTATTGCATAAGTGTATCTAATCTTCTGACTTCAACTGTATATTTCTACAAATTGGCACTATAACAGTCTGCAGCACCCGGGTTCACCCTACTTGAATCTGAAGTCAAATGTCTACTGTTGTTTGCTGAAGATCTGGTGCTTCTGTCCCTAGCCAAGGAGGGCCTACAGCAGCACCTACAGTGCCTTGCGAAAGTATTCGGCCCCCTTGAACTTTGCGACCTTTTGCCACATTTCAGGCTTCAAACATAAAGATATAAAACTGTATTTTTTTGTGAATAATCAACAACAAGTGGGACACAATCATGAAGTTGAACGACATTTATTGGATATTTCAAACTTTTTTAACAAATCAAAAACTGAAAAATTGGGCGTGCAAAATTATTCAGCTCCCTTAAGTTAATACTTTGTAGCGCCACCTTTTGCTGTGATTACAGCTGTAAGTCGCTTGGGGTATGTCTCTATCAGTTTTGCACATCGAGAGACTGACATTTTTTCCCATTCCTCCTTGCAAAACAGCTCGAGCTCAGTGAGGTTGGATGGAGAGCATTTGTGAACAGCAGTTTTCAGTTCTTTCCACAGATTCTCGATTGGATTCAGGTCTGGACTTTGACTTGGCCATTCTAACACCTGGATATGTTTATTATTGAACCATTCCATTGTAGATTTTGCTTTATGTTTTGGATCATTGTCTTGTTGGAAGACAAATCTCCGTCCCAGTCTCCGGTCTTTTGCAGACTCCATCAGGTTTTCTTCCAGAATGGTCCTGTATTTGGCTCCATCCATCTTCCCATCAATATTAACCATCTTCCCTGTCCCTGCTGAAGAAAAGCAGGCCCAAACCATGATGCTGCCACCACCATGTTTGACAGTGGGGATGGTGTGTTCAGCTGTGTTGCTTTTACGCCAAACATAACGTTTTGCATTGTTGCCAAAAAGTTCAATTTTGGTTTCATCTGACCAGAGCACCTTCTTCCACATGTTTGGTGTGTCTCCCAGGTGGCTTGTGGCAAACTTTAAACGACACTTTTTATGGATATCTTTAAGAAATGGCTTTCTTCTTGCCACTCTTCCATAAAGGCCAGATTTGTGCAATATACGACTGATTGTTGTCCTATGGACAGAGTCTCCCACCTCAGCTGTAGATCTCTGCAGTTCATCCAGAGTGATCATGGGCCTCTTGGCTGCATCTCTGATCAGTCTTCTCCTTGTATGAGCTGAAAGTTTAGAGGGACGGCCAGGTCTTGGTAGATTTGCAGTGGTCTGATACTCCTTCCATTTCAATATTATCGCTTGCACAGTGCTCCTTGGGATTTTTAAAGCTTGGGAAATCCTTTTGTATCCAAATCCGGCTTTAAACTTCTTCACAACAGTATCTCGGACCTGCCTGGTGTGTTCCTTGTTCTTCATGATGCTCTCTGCGCTTTTAACGGACCTCTGAGACTATCACAGTGCAGGTGCATTTATACGGAGACTTGATTACACACAGGTGGATTGTATTTATCATCATTAGTCATTTAGGTCAACATTGGATCATTCAGAGATCCTCACTGAACTTCTGGAGAGAGTTTGATGCACTGAAAGTAAAGGGGCTGAATAATTTTGCACGCCCAATTTTTCAGTTTTTGATTTGTTAAAAAAGTTTGAAATATCCAATAAATGTCGTTCCACTTCATGATTGTGTCCCACTTGTTGTTGATTCTTCACAAAAAAATACAGTTTTATATCTTTATGTTTGAAGCCTGAAATGTGGCAAATCGTCGCAAAGTTCAAGGGGGACGAATACTTTCGCAAGGCACTGTAGATATTCTCTACAGATTCTCTCAGACCTGGGCCTTGACAGTATATCTCAGTACGACACAAATAATAATAATGTGTACCAAAAAGTACAGTTTCCAGGACCACTAAAACAATCTTAATCTAGACACCGTTGCCCTAGTGCACACAAAAAAACTATACATACCTCGGCCTAAACATCAGCGCCACAAGTAACTTCCACAAAGCTGTGAACGATCTGAGAGACAAGGCAAGAAAGGCCTTCTATGTCACCAGAAGGAACACAAAATGTAACACACCAAAGCTTCATAAAAAAAGCCATCACCTACAGAGAGATAAAACTCTTGAGTAGAGTCCCCTAAGCAAGCTGTTACGGAGGCTCTGTTACCAAACACAAACACACCCCACAGAACCCCAGGACAGTAACACAATTAGACTCAAACAAATCATGAGAAACACTTTGGAAAGAATGTATGGAAAACAGAGCAAACTAGAATGTTATTTGTTATAAAATGGGACAAACACCAAATTGAGGCTATGCACGCAGAATTCTGCAAAAATATCCTCTGTGTACAACGTAGAACACCAAATAATGCATGCAGAGCAGAATTAGGCCGATACCCACTAATTATCAAAATCCAGAAAAGAGCCGTTAAATTCTACAACCACCTACAAGGAAGCGATTCCCAAACCTTCCATAACAAAGTCATCACCTACAGAGAGATGAACCTGGAGAAGAGTCCCCTAAGCAAGCTGGTCCTGGGGCTCTGTTCACAAACACACCCTACAGAGCCCCAGGACAGCAGCACAATTAGACCCAACCAAATCATGAGAAAATTACTTGACACATTGGAAAGAATTAACAAAAAAATGGAGCAAACTAGGATGCTATTTGGCCCTAAACAGAGAGTACACAGTGACAGAAAACCTGATCAATGTGACTGAGCCAAAATTAAGAAAATCTTTGACTATGTACAGACTCATTGAGCATAGCCTTGCTTTTGAGTAGGTCACCGTAGGCAGACCTGGCTCTCAAGAGAAGACAGGCTATGTGCACACTGCCCACAAAATGAGGTGGAAACTGACCTGCACTTCCTAACCTCCTGCCCAATGTATGACCATATTAGAGAGACATATTTCCCTCAGATTACACAGATCCAAAATGTATTAGAAAACAAACACAATTTTGATAAACTCCAATATCTACTGGGTGAAATTCCACAGTGTGCCATCACAGCAGCAAGATTTGTGTCCTGTAGCCACAAGAAAAGGTCAACCAGTGAAGAACAAACACCATTGTAAATATGGTAAATGCTAATTATTTTCCCTTTTGTACTTTAACCATTTACATAATATGACATTTGTAATGTTTTTATTCTATTGGAACTTCTGTGAGTGTAATGTTTATTGTTCATTTTTATTGTTTATTTCACTTTTGTATATTATCTACTTCACTTGCTTTGGCAATGTTAACATTTGTTTCCCATAAAGCCCCTTGAATTTAATTGAATTGAGAGAGCGCTAGAGAGTGAGAGAGAGCGAAAGACCTTGGGAGGGAGAGAGAGAGAGAGAGAGAGCAAAAGACCTAGAGAGGGAGAGAGAGAGAGAGAGAGAGAGAGAGAGAAAGAGAGAGGGAGAGAGAGAGAGAGAGAGAGAGAGAGAGAGAGAGAGAAAGAAAGACCTAGGGAGAGAGGGAGAGAGGGGGGAGAGAGAGAGAGAGAGAGAGGGGGAGAGAGAGAGAGAAAGAGAGAGAGAGAAAGAGAGAGAGAGAGAGAGAAAGAGAGAGAGAGAGCTACAGAGAGAGATCTACAGAGAGAGGGAGAAAGAGGTTTCAAAGATCTCTCTAATGAGAGTAGACTACCCGTCCTGTGGGGGGACGACGCAGAGAGCTGTGGGTTGGCAGCACACTAAATTGCTGCCTGCCATAAGTTAAGGGACAGTGTCTGACAGACCAATCAACCTGCACATGTACTCTACTGTATGCTTATTGTTATTGTTGAATGTATGGTTATTTTGACACTTGATTATTGTTGTTACTGTTGTCCCGTTGACAATTTTGATTCTCATTTTTCATATTGTAAATGCCAATAAAGCAAATGAAGTTGAATTGAATTGAATTGAATTGAGAGCTAGAGAGAGAGAGCTAGAGAAAGAACGAGAGAGAGAGCTAGAGAAACAAAGAGAGAGAGAAAGAGAGAAAGAGAGAGAGAGCCAGAGAGGGAAAGAGAGCAGGAGCTAGATAAGGATAGAGAGAGTGACCTAGAGAGAGAAAGAGAGAGAGCTAGAGAGAGAGCTAGAGATAAAAAGAGAGAGAGAGACCCAGAGAGAGCTAGAAAGAGAGCTAGAGAGAGAGCTAGAGAGAGAAAGAGAGCAAGAGTTAGAGATAAGGAGAGAGAGAGAGTGACCTAGAGAGAGAAAGAGAGAGAGCTAGAGAGAGAGAGAGAGCTAGAGAGAAAGAGAGAAATAGAGAGAGAGAAATAGAGAGAGAGAGCGAGAGAGAGAAAGAGAGAATGAGCTAGAGATAAGGAGAGAGAGTGACCTAGAGAGATAAATAGAGAGAAAGATAGAGAGCTAGAGAGAGAGCTAGAGAGAGCTAGAGGGAGAGCTAGAGAGAGCTATAGAGAGATCAATAGAGAGCTAGAGAGAGAGCGATAGAGAGAGAGCGATAGAGAGAGAGAGTTAGAGATAAAGTGAGAGAGAGAGACCTAGAGAGACCTAGAGATAGCTAGAGAGAGTGCTAGAGAGAGAGCGATAGAGAGAGAGAAAGAGAGAGCGATAGAGAGAGAGAGCTAGAGAGACCTAGAGAGAGCTAGAGAGAGAGCAATAGAGAGTGCGAGGCTAGAATGAGGGGGAGGGGAGAACAATTGGAGTGGCACAAGGTTGTATGGTTGTCTTGGAAATATAAAATCTAGGATGCGTTATGGAGCGGCACACTATAACAGCCTTTAAAGGTAATGTACGCTCCAACATATGGAGCACTTACCATGAATGTGATCTCTGCAAATATCTGGGAAAATGCCTTTAATAGAGGCTTTGTCGTTTGTACACTGTGCCGCCTTCTATTTAATGCCTTAGTTTTACTGTGAATTTGATGTGTTGACGTCTTGACCTCAGATCTGGCCTTTTCACATATACGTACAGTAGAAGTCTGTTTGAACATTCCAACCTTATCACACATAAATTACACTCCAAGCTGGCAAGATTTTCTGGAGTTTCCATTCAGACAGTAATGTGGTTTCCCGTGGTAGATGTCTGTAGAATGTGCTTTGCTGTCCTTCCAGCTCTGGTTCTGGTTAGCATGGATCAAAGCTGATATACGAGATCAGATCTCTCTTTCCAGCTTTCTCTCCACGTTCCTCTCCTCCGTTTTCCACTCTTGTCTGTCTTTATGGCCTGGCAGTGGCCACATGTGTTCATCGCTCCATAGCCTCATTGTGACATCATCAGGGGGGTACAGAGCTCGTCCAGGGTTTTGTGTCCTGCTAGAGCGGACAGGCCTAAAATAGACTTTTGACTTCTCACTCTGTTTAAGTGTCACAGGTGGCCTTCCACGTTCTCACCCAAACCCCTTCCTCCTTATCCTCCACTCCTCCTGCCCCTCCCCTTCTCTCCTCCCCTCCTCTTCCCCTCCTCCTCCATTCCCCTCCCCTTCTCTCCTCTCCTCTCCTCCTCTTCCCCTCCTCATCCATTCCCCTCCCCTTCTCTCCTCCCCTCCTCTTCCCCTCCTCCTCCATTCCCCTCCCCTTCTCTCCTCTCCTCTCCTCCCCTCCTCTTCCCCTCCTCCTCCATTCCCCTCCCCTTCTCTCCTCCCATCCTCCTTCCTCCTTGTCCTCCACTCCTCCCGCCCCTCCCCTTCTCTCCTCCCCTCCCCTCCTCTTCCCCTCCTCCTCCATTCCCCTCCCCTTCTCTCCTCTCCTCTCCTCCTCTTCCCCTCCCCCTCCATTCCCCTCCCCTTCTCTCCTTCCCTCCTCTTCCCCTCCTCCTCCATTCCCCTCCCCTTCTCTCCTATCCTCCCCTCCTCTTCCCCTCCTCCTCCATTCCCCTCCCCTTCTCTCCTCCCCTCCTCTTCCCCTCCTCCTCCATTCCCCTCCCCTTCTCTCCTCCCCTCCTCTTCCCCTCCTCCTCCATTCCCCTCCCCTTCTCTCCTCCCCTCCTCTTCCCCTCCTCCTCCATTCCCCTCCCCTTATCTCCTCTCCTCCCCTCCTCTTTCCCTCCTCCTCCATTCCCCTCCCCATCTCTCCTCCCCTCCTCTTCCCCTCCTCCTCCATTCCCCTCCGCTTCTCTCCTCCCCTCCTCTTCCCCTCCTCCTCCATTCCCCTCCCCTTCTCTCCTCTCCTCCCCTCCTCTTCCCCTCCTCCTCCATTCCCCTCCCCTTCTCTCCTCCCCTCCTCTTCCCCTCCTCCTCCATTCCACTCCCCTTCTCTCCTCTCCTCCCCTCCTCTTCCCCTCCTCCTCCATTCCCCTCCCCTTCTCTCCTCTCCTCCCCTCCTCTTTCCCTCCTCCTCCATTCCCCTCCCCTTCTCTCCTCCCCTCCTCTTCCCCTCCTCCTCCATTCCCCTCCCCTTCTCTCCTCCACTCCTCTTCCCCTCCTCCTCCATTCCCCTCCCCTTCTCTCCTCTCCTCCCCTCCTCTTGCCCTCCTCCTCCATTCCCCTCCCCTTCTCTCCTCCCCTCCTCTTCCCCTCCTCCTCCATTCCCGCCCCTTCTCTCCTCTCCTCCCCTCCTCTTTCCCTCCTCCTCCATTCCCCTCCCCTTCTCTCCTCTCCTCTCCTCCCCTCCTCTTCCCCTCCTCCTCCATTCCCCTCCCCTTCTCTCCTCTCCTCCCCTCCTCTTTCCCTCCTCCTCCATTCCCCTCCCCTTCTCTCCCCTTCTCTCCTCCCCTCCTCTTCCCCTCCTCCTCCATTCCCCTCCCCTTCTCTCCTCTCCTCCCCTCCTCTTTCCCTCCTCCTCCATTCCCCTCCCCTTCTCTCCTCTCCTCTCCTCCCCTCCTCTTCCCCTCCTCCTCCATTCCCCTCCCCTTCTCTCCTCTCCTCCCCTCCTCTTCCCTTCCTCCTCCATTCCCCTCCCCTTCTCTCCTCTCCTCCCCTCCTCTTCCCCTCCTCCTCCATTCCCCTCCCCTTCTCTCCTCTCCTCTCCTCCTCTTCCCCTCCCCCTCCATTCCCCTCCCCTTCTCTCCTTCCCTCCTCTTCCCCTCCTCCTCCATTCCCCTCCCCTTCTCTCCTATCCTCACCTCCTCTTCCCCTCCTCCTCCATTCCCCTCCCCTTCTCTCCTCCCCTCCTCTTCCCCTCCTCCTCCATTCCCCTCCCCTTCTCTCCTCCCCTCCTCTTCCCCTCCTCCTCCATTCCCCTCCCCTTCTCTCCTCTCCTCCCCTCCTCTTTCCCTCCTCCTCCATTCCCCTCCCCTTCTCTCCTCCCCTCCTCTTCCCCTCCTCCTCCATTCCCCTCCCCTTCTCTCCTCCCCTCCTCTTCCCCTCCTCCTCCATTCCCCTCCCCTTCTCTCCTCCCCTCCTCTTCCCCTCCTCCTCCATTCCCCTCCCCTTCTCTCCTCCCCTCCTCTTCCCCTCCTCCTCCATTCCCCTCCCCTTCTCTCCTCCCCTCCTCTTCCCCTCCTCCTCCATTCCCCTCCCCTTCTCTCCTCCCATCCTCCTTCCTCCCTTTTCCTCTTCTCCTCCTCTTCTCTCCTCTGTTTCACTCCTCCTCTTTTCTCCTCCTCTTTTCTCCTCCTCTTCTCTCCTTCTCTTCTCTCCATGGTAACTCACTTCCTGACATCAGGTTATCAATTTAGTGTCACCAGTTTTATTGCCTCTGAAATTCAATCTTCGGGCAGCATCTTGGGCTTGTTAGGCCACATTATGGCCACTCCCCCTTACAGACTTACACACACACACACACACACACACACACACACACACACACACACACACACACACACACACACACACACACACACACACACACACACACACACACACACACATTGGCAAATAAACATGCGCACACAAAATGACACAAACACATCCCCATCTCCACCCGGTCCCACTCTAAACAACACAAGAGGCCAGCCTGCCTTTTTTTGCACACAAGACAGAGGTGTGCCCGGTCCTAAATCTCAACTCCCAGAACAGACCAAGGCCCACTGAGCAGACAATGCATATTTATAGAAACTTAAAGGGGTACTTGGTTATTTTGGCCATGAGGACCTTTATTTACTTTTAATTTATTTTTTAATTTCACCTTTATTTAACCAGCTAGGCCAGTTGAGAACAAGTTCTCATTTACAACTGCGACCTGGCCAAGATAACGTAAAGCAGTGCGACACAAACAACAACACAGAGTTACACATAAACAAACATACATAAACAAAGTCGTTTATACCATTTGTGTGTCTCTGTGTCCATTATGAAGGAAGTTAGAGGTAATTTCGCAAGCCAATGCAAGCTAAAGCAATGAATGGACGTGTATGGGTATCCATGAGTTCATCTGACTCTGGGGAAGAGGATAAAGGAGCTCATTGCCAACATGCTGAAGTATCCCTTTAAGCTAAAAATTCACACTCAGGCAGGCAACAAGATTCATCATATGAGGTTCAGAGGACTCTGCTCCACTCAGAAAGTAGGCTTCTTCTCCTTTCAGCCAGTGGGCTGCTGCTCCCCTCAGCCAGTAGGCTTCTTCTCCTTTCAGCCAGTGGACTGCTGCTCCTCTCCCCCAGTAGGCTGCTGCTCCTCTCCCCCAGTAGGCTGCTGCTCCTCTCAGCCAGTAGGCTGCTGCTCCTCTCCCCCAGTGAGCTGCTGCTCCTCTCCCCCAGATGGCTGCTACCCCTCTCCCCCAGTAGCCTGCTGCTCCTCTCCAACAGTGAGCTGCTGCTCCTCTCCATCAGATGGCTGCTGCTCCTCTCAGCCAGTAGGCTGCTGCTCCTCTCCCCCAGTGAGCTGCTGCTCCTCTCCCCCAGTAGGCTGCTGCTCCACTCAGCCAGTAGGCTGCTGCTCCTCTCAGCCAGTACGCTGCTGCTCCTCTCAGCCAGTAGGCTGCTGCTCCTCTCCCCCAGTAGGCTGCTGCTCCTCTCCCCCAGTAGGCCGTTGCTCCTCTCCTCCAGTAGGCTGCTGCTCCTCTCCCCCAGTAGACTGCTGCTCCTCTCCTCCAGTAGGCTGCTGCTCCTCTCCCCTTGTAGGCTGCAGCTCCTCTCATCCAGTAGGCTGCTGCTCCTCTCAGCCAGTACGCTGCTGCTCCTCTCAGCCAGTAGGCTGCTGCTCCTCTCCCCCAGTAGGCTGCTGCTCCTCTCAGCCAGTAGGATGCTGCTCCTCTCAGCCAGTAGACCGCTGCTCCTCTCCCCCAGTAGGCTGCTGCTCCTCTCAGCCAGTAGGCTGCCGCTCCTTAGCCAGTAGAGTTCTGCTCCTCTCAGCCAGTAGACTGCTGCTCCTCTCCCCCAGTAGGCTGTTGCTCCTCTCAGCCAGTAGGCTGCTGCTCCTCAGCCAGTAGACTGCTGCTTCTCTCAGCCAGTAGGCTGCTGCTCCTCTCAGCCAGTAGGCTGCTGCTCCTCTCAGCCAGTAGGCTGCTGCTCCTCTCAGCCAGTAGGCCGCTGCTCCTCTCCCCCAGTAGGCTGCTGCTCCTCTAAGCCACTCAGCCAGTAGGCTGCCGCTCCTCAGCCAGTAGAGTGCTGCTCCTCTCAGCCAGTAGACTGCTGCTCCTCTCCCCCAGTAGGCTGTTGCTCCTCTTAGCCAGTAGGCTGCTGCTCCTCAGCCAGTAGACTGCTGCTCCACAGCCAGTAGACTGCTGCTCCTCTCCCCCAGTAGACTGCTGCTCCTCTCCCCTAGTACGCTGCTGCTCCTCTCAGCCAGTAGACTGCTGCTCCTCTCAGCCAGTGGGCTGCTGCTCCTCTCCCCCAGTAGGCTGCTGCTCCTCTCCCCCAGTGAGCTGCTGCTCCTCTCCCCCAGATGGCTGCCGCTCCTCTCCTCCAGTAGACTGCTGCTCCTCTCCCCCAGTAGACTGCTGCTCCTCGCCCCTAGTAGGCTGCTGTGCCTCTCAGCCGGTAGGCTGCTGCTCCTCTCAGCCAGTGGGCTGCTGCTCCTCTCCCCCAGTAGGCTGCTGCTCCTCTCCCCAGTAGGCTGTTGCTCCTCAGCCAGTAGGCTGCGGCTCCTCTCCCCCAGTAGGCTGCTGCTCCTCTCAACCAGTAGACTGCTGCTCCTCTCCTCCAGTAGACTGCTGCTCCTCTCCCCCAGTAGGCTGCTGCTCCTCTCCCCCAGTAGGCTGCTGCTCCTCTCAGCCAATAGACAGCTGCTCCTCTCCCCCAGTGAGCTGCTGCTCCTCTCCCCCAGATGGCTGCTAATCCTCTCCCCCAGTAGGCTGCTGCTCCTCTCCGCCAGATGGCTGCTGCTTCTCTCCCCCAGATGGCTGCTGCTCCTCTCCCCCAGTAGGCTGCTGCTCCTCTCCCCCAGTATGCTGCTGCTCCTCTCCCCCAGTAGGCTGCTGCTCCTCTCAGCCAGTAGGCTGCTGCTCCTCTCCCCCAGTGAGCTGCTGCTCCTCTCCCCCAGATGGCTGCTGCTCCTCTCCCCCAGTAGGCTGCTGCTCCACTCAGCCAGTAGGCTGCTGCTCCTCTCAGCCAGTACGCTGCTGCTCCTCTCAGCCAGTAGGCTGCTGCTCCTCTCCCCCAGTAGGCTGCTGCTCCTCTCCCCCAGTAGGCCGTTGCTCCTCTCCTCAAGTAGGCTGCTGCTCCTCTCCCCCAGGAGACTGCTGCTCCTCTCCTCCAGTAGGCTGCTGCTCCTCTCCCCTTGTAGGCTGCAGCTCCTCTCATCCAGTAGGCTGCTGCTCCTCTCAGCCAGTACGCTGCTGCTCCTCTCAGCCAGTAGGCTGCTGCTCCTCTCCCCCAGTAGGCTGCTGCTCCTCTCAGCCAGTAGGATGCTGCTCCTCTCAGCCAGTAGGCCGCTGCTCCTCTCCCCCAGTAGGCTGCTGCTCCTCTCAGCCAGTAGGCTGCCGCTCCTTAGCCAGTAGAGTGCTGCTCCTCTCAGCCAGTAGACTGCTGCTCCTCTCCCCCAGTATGCTGTTGCTCCTCTCAGCCAGTAGGCTGCTGCTCCTCAGCCAGTAGACTGCTGCTTCTCTCAGCCACTAGGCTGCTGCTCCTCTCAGCCAGTACGCTGCTGCTCCTCTCAGCCAGTAGGCTGCTGCTCCTCTCAGCCAGTAGGCTGCTGCTCCTCTCAGCCAGTAGGCTGCTGCTCCTCTCAGCCAGTAGGCCGCGGCTCCTCTCCCCCAGTAGGCTGCTGCTCCTCTAAGCCACTCAGCCAGTAGGCTGCCGCTCCTCAGCCAGTAGAGTGCTGCTCCTCTCAGCCAGTAGACTGCTGCTCCTCTCCCCCAGTAGGCTGTTGCTCCTCTTAGCCAGTAGGCTGCTGCTCCTCAGCCAGTAGACTGCTGCTCCACAGCCAGTAGACTGCTGCTCCTCTCCCCCAGTAGACTGCTGCTCCTCTCCCCTAGTACGCTGCTGCTCCTCTCAGCCAGTAGACTGCTGCTCCTCTCAGCCAG
>NC_048591.1:42110594-42118094 GCF_013265735.2 Oncorhynchus mykiss | reverse complement strand
GTAATTGAATAATAACTGAAATGTGGACACTAACTGTAGGCCTATAAGCACTCACATGTAGAATAAAGTATTATTAACTTGTGCTGAATGATGCATTTCTTGCAGTGAAATTATGCGAAAATGTAAATGTTACCACGGGAACAAGAGTGGAGAAATATGATTTCTTTCTTTCAGCATCTCTTGAGAAAATGTGAATGTGCGTGTAATGTGTTATCTTTGACACTGTTATGCAAGCAGACAGTTTTTCAATCACATAAAATATGCACCCAATAAGAACTGAAATTTTATCAGAAATGTGTTTTCATCGTTTTTTTTTTTTTTTTTCAGATTTTAATTTCCTTTAAACCGGTCAAACTGATGCCATTTGGACATTTTGCACAGGACCAATCTTTCCACTGTTTTGGAGTTATTGCGTTTTCTCCTCGGTCCCTCAACGAAACAGACAGAGATACTGTTGTTAACTAGATTACTTGTGCATTCATTCTATCGATGTATGACATCTTTTTTTTTAAACCTTTATTTAACCAGGCAAGTCAGTTAAGAACAAACTCTTATTTTCAATGACGGCCTAGGAGCAGTGGGTTAACTGCCTGTTCAGGGGCAGAACGACAGATTTGTACCTAGTCAGCTCGGGGGTTTGAATTTGCAACCTTCCGGTTACTAGTGCAATGCTCTAACCACTAGGCTACCCTGCCGCCTCTACGCTCTAACCACTAGGCTACCCTGCCGCCTCTACGCTCTAACCACTAGGCTACCTTGCCGCCTCTACGCTCTAACCACTAGGCTACCCTGCCGCCTCTACGCTCTAACCACTAGGCTACCCTGCCGCCTCTACGCTCTAACCACTAGGCTACCCTGCCGCCACATAGTTCAGGTAAGCTTTATTTAGTCTTCTGGGGCACCAAGGTATGACAGAAGTGTAGCTGTAGGCAGGTAGCCTAGTGGTTAGAGCATTGAACTAGTACCTAAAAGGTTGCAAGATCGACTCCCCGAGCTGACAAGGTAAAAATCTGTCATTCTGCCCATGAACAAGACAATTAAGCCACTCTTCCTAGGCCATCCTTGAAAATAAGAATTTGTTCTTAACTGGCTTGCCTAGTAAAATAAAGTAACCAAACTATGGTTAACAAACAAATGTCAAAATTATAGTAGGCTACACTATTACATAATTATTGTGGTGAATCAAACTACGCAGGTACCCTACTTTTTGCAGTGATTTGCTTGACAATCAGATGAAATCATTATCACACAACACCCATGACATATGAAGGTGATCCTATGCATACTGCAAAAACAACAGTAAATGGAATGAGATGTTTACATTCCACAGTATCCTATCTAAGATCAGCATATCCCAAGCATCTTTTCTGGGTTCCTCATAACCGGTATAAGCTTTTTTGGGTTATTGTAAACGGGATATGATATTTATATGCGTCAACTCAAAAGCAGAATACTTGAATATCCTAAATAATAATGGGATATTAGTGTGAATGTAAATGTGGTCATTAAAAATCTCTGTGGGAACTCGTTCAAGACTGTTGGAAAAGCATTCCAGATGAAGCTGGTTGAGAGAATGCCAAGAGTGTGAAAATCTGTCATCAAGGCAAAGTGTGAAGAATCTCAAATATAAAATACATTTTGATTTCTTTAACACTTTTTTTGTTACTACACGATTCCATGTGTGTTATTTCATAGTTTTGATGTCTTCATTATTATTCTACAATGTAGATAATAGTAAAAATAAAGGAAAACTCTTGAATGAGTAGGTGTTCCAAAACTTTTGACCCGTAGTGCATGTTGAAGACGGTGGGGCTCAAGCTGCATCCCTGTCTCACCCCATGGCTCTATAGAAAGAAATGTCTGTTTTTTTTGCCAATTTTAACTGCACACTTGTTGTTTGTGTACATGGGTTCGTAATGTCATATGTTTTTTTTTTTTGAGGAACAAATTGAATCCAAAATCTTTTTGAAAGCAACAAAGCAAGAAATACTTTGTCTTAGTGATTAGAGCATTTGGGCCAGTAACTGAAAGGTTGCTGGATCAAATCCCGGAGCTGACAAGGTAAAAAAAATCTGTCTGCCTCTGAGCATGGCAGTTAACCCAAAGTTCCCTGGGCGCCATGGATGTTTATTATGGCAGCCCCCAGCAGGGGTGGAAAGAGTACTGTAAAATCCTACTCAAGTAGAAGTACTGTTACCTTAATGAAATTGTAATCAAGTAGAAGAAAAAGTACTGTTGTAAAAAGCTACTCAAGTAAAAGACTAAAGTAGCACATTTAAAAAGTCAATATTTGCTATTTTGATGGATGTTTTTAATTCTCCTTTCCAAGAGGCAATTGAATGAACATAATTTATCTACATACTTGTAACGGTTTTCTGTATGAGTAGGAGAGTCGGACCAAAATGCAGCGTGTAGATTGCGATTCATGTTTAATGAATTAACACACTAAACACAAACACTACAAAAACAATAAACGTAACGAAAACCTAAACAGCCTATCTGGTGAAAACACATAGACAGGAACAATCACCCACAAACACACAGTGAAACCCAGGCTACCTAAATATGGTTCCCAATCAGAGACAATGACGAACACCTGCCTCTGATTGAGAACCATATCAGGCCGAACATAGAACTAGACAAACTAGACATGTAACATAGAATGCCCACTCAGATCACACCCTGACCAATCAAAACATAGAAAATACAAAGTAAACTATGGTCAGGGCGTGACAGTACCCCCCCCCCCAAGGTGCGGACTCCGGCCGCAAAACCTGAACCTATAGGGGAGGGTCTGGGTGGGCATCTGTCCGCGGTGGCGGCTCTGGCGCTGGACGTGGACCCCACTCCATGACAGTTTTAATCCCCCTCCTAAACGTCCCTAAATAGGTTACCCACCACAATGATAACATGGGACAGAGGGACAGCTCGGGACAGAGGTAACTCGGGACAGATGGGTAGCTCAGCACTGAGAGGAAGCTCAGCACTGAGAAGAAGCTCAGCACTGAGAGGAAGCCCAGGCAGGTAGTAGAAACTACCAGAACCTGGCTGGCTGGCGGTTTCAGCAGATCCTGGTCGACTAGCAGATCTGGAAGAATCTGGTCGACTGGCGGATCTGGGAGAATCTGGTCGACTGGCGGATCTGGAAGAGTCTGGTCGACTGGCGGATCTGGAAGAGTCTGGTCGACTGGCGGATCTGGAAGAGTCTGGTCGACTGGCGGATCTGGAAGAGTCTGGTCGACTGGCGGATCTGGAAGAGTCTGGACGACTGGCAGATCTGGAAGAGTCTGGTCGACTGGCAGATCTGGAAGAGTCTGGTCGACTGGCAGATCTGGAAGAGTCTGGACGACTGGCAGATCTGGAAGAGTCTGGACGACTGGCAGATCTGGAAGAGTCTGGACGACTGGCAGATCTGGAAGAGTCTGGACGACTGGCAGATCTGGAAGAGTCTGGACGACTGGCAGATCTGGAAGAGTCTGGACGACTGGCAGATCTGGAAGAGTCTGGACGACTGGCAGATCTGGAAGAGTCTGGACGACTGGCAGATCTGGAAGAGTCTGGACGACGGGCAGATCTGGAAGAGTCTGGTCGACTGGCAGATCTGGAAGAGTCTGGTCGACTGGCAGATCTGGAAGAGTCTGGTCGACTGGCAGATCTGGAAGAGTCTGGACGACTGGCAGATCTGGAAGAGACTGGTCGACACAGACTGGCTGCTCTGGCTGCTCCATGCTGACTGGCAGCTCTGGCTGCTCCATGCTGGCAGACTGCTCTGGCTGCTCCATGCTGACTGGCAGCTCTGGCTGCTCCATGCTGACTGGCGGCCCTGGCTGCTCTGGCTGCTCCATGCTGACTGGCAGCTCTGGCTGCTCCATGCTGACTGGCTGCTCCATGCTGACTGGCAGCTCTGGCTGCTCTGGCTGCTCCATGCTGACTGACTGCTCCATGCTGACCGGCTGCTCCATGCTGACTGGCGGCCCTGGCTGCTCCATGCTGACTGGCGGCCCTGGCTGCTCCATGCTGACTGGCGGCCCTGGCTGCTCCATGCTAACTGGCTGCTCTGGCGGCTCCTTGCAGACTGGCAGCTCTGGCGGCTCCTTGCAGACTGGCAGCTTTGGCGGCATCCTGCAGACAGGCAGCTCTGGCGGCTCCTTGCAGACTGGCAGCTCCTTGCAGACTGGCAGCTCCTTGCAGACTGGCAGCTCCTTGCAGACTGGCAGCTCCTTGCAGACTGGCAGCTCCTTGCTAACTGGCAGCTCCTTGCTAACTGGCAGCTCCATGCTAACTGGCAGCTCCATGCTAACTGGCAGCTCTATGCTAACTGGCAGCTCTATGCTAACTGGCAGCTCTATGCTAACTGGCAGCTCTGAACAGGTGGGAGACTCCGGCAGCGCTGTAGAGGCGGAAAGCTCTGACAGCGCTAAACAGGCGGGAGACTCCGACAGCGCTGAAGAGAAGGGAGGCTCTGGCAGCGCTGGACAGGCGAGGCGCACTGTAGGCCTGATGCGTGGTGCTGGCACTGGTGGTACTGGGCCGAGGACACGCACAGGAAGCCTAGTGCGGGGAGCTGCTACCGGAGGGCTGGGGTGTGGAGGTGGTACTGGAAAAACCGGACCGTGCAGGCGCACTGGAGCTCTTGAGCACCGAGCCTGCCCAACCTTACCTGGTTGAATGCTCACGGTCGCCCTGCCAGTGCGGCGAGGTGGAATAGCCTGCACTGGACTATGCAGGCGAACCAGAGACACCGAGCGCAAGGCTGGTGCCATGTAAACCGGCCCAAGGAGACGCACTGGGGACCAGCTGCGTAGAGCCGGCTTCATGGCATTAGGCTCGACGCTCAATCTAGCCCGGCAGACACGCGGAGCTGGAATATACCGCACCGGGCTATGCACCCGCACTGGAGACACCGTGCGCACCACTGCATAACACGGTGCCTGTCCGGTCTCTCCAGCCCCCCGGTAAGCACAGGGAGTCTGCCCAGGTCTCCTACCTGGCATAGCCATACTCCCTGTTAGCCCCCCCCCAAGAAATTTTTGGGGCTGCCTCTCAGGCTTCCATCCGCGTCGCCGTGCTGCCTTCTCATACCAGCGCCTCTCTGCTTTCACCGCCTCCATTCTAAGGTAACCTTCCTCGCACTGCTCCAGCGAATCCCAGGCGGGCTCCGGCACTCTCCCTGGGTCGGCCGCCCACCTGTCGATCTCCTCCCAAGTAGTATACTCCATACTGTACTCCTCCTTGGGCTGTTCCTGTTGTTTCTTCTCCCGCTGCACCTTAGTGCGGCTACACTCCCCTGGTTTAGCCCAGGGTCCTCTCCCGTCGAGGATTTCCTCCCATGTCCAGAAATCCTTATTGCGCTTCTCCTCGCGCTGCTCCTGCCTGTTGACACGCTGCTTGGTCCGTTGGTGGTGGGTGATTCTGTAACGGTTTTCTGTATGAGTAGGAGAGTCGGACCAAAATGCAGCGTGTAGATTGCGATTCATGTTTAATGAATTAACACACTAAACACAAACACTACAAAAACAATAAACGTAACGAAAACCTAAACAGCCTATCTGGTGAAAACACATAGACAGGAACAATCACCCACAAACACACAGTGAAACCCAGGCTACCTAAATATGGTTCCCAATCAGAGACAATGACGAACACCTGCCTCTGATTGAGAACCATATCAGGCCGAACATAGAACTAGACAAACTAGACATGTAACATAGAATGCCCACTCAGATCACACCCTGACCAATCAAAACATAGAAAATACAAAGTAAACTATGGTCAGGGCGTGACAATACTACTGTATTTGTAAGATTGTTAACATGTGATGCTTGACAGTCTAAATGTTCCCTAAAACACCAGAAAATAACCAACAAGATAGGATCCAGCACAGCTGATTTTAATATTAAATCAACTTCACATAGAAAAATGTTCAAAGGAATGTTCAAAAGGAATATTTATTGTGGAAGTACGTATCGTAAAACTTAGCTCACATTACTTCTCTCTGAATTCTCTCTGAATTCTCTCCTTTCAATTTCAGGAGGAGCTGATTTCCTAAGTCAATCCTGGCTCGCTTTGCAGCGAAGTGCAATCCTGCAAAGCTAAAAAGACGCTCGCGAGCGGCAGATGCAGGCAGGCCTGTGTTGAGTTTGAGGGACAACTTCTTTATGTACGGAAAAAAATTAAGTAAATCCATTTTGTCCGATGGACCAGCAAGATACTCATCCAGCTCCCTTGTACCTTCCGACCGTTTGGTTGTCAGTGATGAGAAGAAATCTTCTTCATCAGATGAATGCTGCCTTAGATGCTCAGTCTCATGCTGTGTGATTGTGACAAGATGATTCTTCAGGTACGCCAAACCTGTAAATTAGAAACAACACAACATTCACATCTTCAGTGTTTTCAGAAAACTCTGTTGTATGTGGCTGCTAACACAATCGTAGTATTGGCATCGCAATAGCTCTAACACAGACTTCTACACTTGTTATTCTCAGATACTGAGATTGATTTGAGTTGTTCAAATACATTCAAATCAGACAAACTCTCTAATGTTGAGGAAAGTCCATGTCTGGCTGTACCCAAACATAGTTATATGGAAAGGTTGTTGTTCAGCACCTGTAAATGCAACCGCTGTGTCAGATTTCAAAAAAGCTTTACGGAAAAAGCCAACCATGCAATAATCTGAGTACGGCGCTCAGATACCAAACAAGCCAAAAAAGATATCCGCCATATTGTGCAGTCAACAGATGTCAGAGATAACATTATAAATATTCACTTACCTTTGATGATCTTCATCAGAATGCACTCCCAGGAATCCCAGTTCCTGTAACGATTGTCGTCAGGAGAAGGAGAAGAGGACCAAAGTGCAGAGTGGTTTGTATTCATAATAATTTTAATAAAGATGAATACTGAATGAAAACAACAAACCGACAAACGAACAGTTCTGTGAGGTGCAGCAAAAACACTAAACAGAAAATAACTACCCACAACCCATAGTGGGAAAACAGGCTGCCTAAGTATGGTTCTCAATCAGAGACAACGATAGCCAGCTGCCTCTGATTGGGAACCATACCAGGCCAAACACATAGAAATAGAAAACATAGGACACAAAACATAGAATGCCCACCCCAACTCTGACCAAACCAAAATAGAGACATAAAAAAGGAACTAAGGTCAGGACGTGACAGTTCCATAATAAATGTTTGTTTTATTCGATAATGTCCATCATTTATGTCCAAATAGCTACTTTTGTTAACACGTTTTGTAAACAAATCCAAACTCACGAAGTGTGTTCACTAGGAGCAGACAAAATGTCCAAAAGTTCCGTTACAGTCCGTAGAATCATGTCAAATGATGTACAGAATCAATCTTTAGGATGTTTTTAACATAAATCTTCAATAATGTTCCAACTGGAGAATTCCTTTGTCTTCAGAAATGCAATGGAACGCGAGCTAACGAGAGCTAACTCTCACGTGAACGAGCATCATGAGCTTGTGGCACTCTGCAAGA
>NC_048591.1:42100594-42105594 GCF_013265735.2 Oncorhynchus mykiss | reverse complement strand
TTGGACTAGGGAGTTTTTCAGGATAAAAAGAAAAATAATAGAGCTAAACCTGGTTCAGTACCCAAAAGACACTGGGAGCTACGGGTGTAACACCCCACCCCCTAGCACGCGCTCCAGCAGGTGTATCTCACTGATCATCCCTAAAGCCAACACCTCATTTGGCCACCTTTCCTTCCAGTTCTCTGCTGCCTGTGACTGGAACGAATTGCAAAAATCATTGAAGTTGGAGACTTTTATCTCCCTCGCCAACTTTAAACATCTGCTATCAGCTAACCGATCGCTGCAGCTGTACATAGTCTATCGATAAATAGCCCACCCATTTTCACCTACCTCATCCCCATACTGTTTTTATTTATTAATTTTTCTGCTCTTTTGCACACCAATATCTCTACCTGAACATGACCATCTGATCATTTATCACTCCAGTGTTAATCTGCAAAATTGTAATTATTCGCCTACCTCCTCATGCCTTTTGCACACAATGTATATAGACTCTCCTTTTTTTCTACTGTGTTATTGACTTGTTTATTGTTTACTCCATGTGAAACTCTGTGTTGTCTGTTCACACTGCTATGCTTTATCTTGGCCAGGTCGCAGTTGTAAATGAGAACTTGTTCTCAACTAGCCTATCTGGTTAAATAAAGGTGAAATACTTTTTTACAAATAAATTTAATAACCCAAAACACATGGCCAAATATAAACTGGAGTTACTTACCAAGACCACATTGAACGTTCCTGAGTGGCCGAGCTACAGTTTTGACTTAAACTAGCTTGAAAATCTATAGCAAGACTTAAAAATGGCTGTCTAGCAGTGATTAACAACCAACTTGCCAGAGACCTGAATAATTTTTTAAAGAATAATGGGCAAGAATTATAAAATTCAGGTTTTAAGAGAATAACTCAGGAAGATACATCTGTAAAAGGTGTTTCTAGCATGAATTGAATAATTATCTAATCAAAATATATGAGTGTTTTATTTTCCATTATCTAAAAATAATTAAAATGTATTCCACTTGGACATAACTGTGTTTTGTGCAAAACATGACAATTACATCCATTTGATTGTGACTTTGTAACACAAGAAAAAGTCAAGGGGAGTCAATACCTGCTGAAGGTACTGTATACACACACACACACACACACACACACACACACACACACACACACACACACACACACACACACACACACACACACACACACACACACACACACACACACACACACACACACACAGAATTTCCTTGCAGATGAGCTTGGTTATATTAACAGTATTTTCGTGTAGCCTGCTTTTGTCCAGCTAATATCTTAGCCACCGATCAAGCAACTTTATGGACTAAACTTTCAAATCCTCTTTGCTGCAGATTTATTTAAATTTGTTCCGTGACAATAATGGTCAAATTAAGATCCTATACCTGCACACACAGATACGTACTCTCGCAGTCTCGCACACACTTAAACACACACACACACAAACACAGGCAGAGGCGTAGTACACAGACTCACGTACACACACAGACACACACACGTACACACACCACACTCTGCGTAACGACACGACTCCCGGCGTTTACACAGCGGCTGCCCTTCAGGAAATGATTAAACTCCTCCGTTACCCACGCTGTCTGCTACAGTCAGACAAACCAAGGGTTGTGGGTTTGTGTGTATTTTGGTGTAAAAGTACTCGTTACATTTTGGCAGGAAAATGGTTGACACACTTATCAAGAGAACATCCCTGGTCATCCCTTTTCCCTCTGATCTGGCGGACTCACTAAACACTTAAATGACTGTAAACTATGTGTGAGAGTTGGATCCTCGGAACCTGAATTGTATATTAAATTGTATATTAAATTAAACTGTAAATTGTATATTTTTTTATTATGCTGCCGCCTCATATAAGGAATTTGTAATAAATATTTTAGAAATTCCATTTACTTTTGATACTTAAGTATATTTAAAAACAAATACTTTTAGACGTTTACTCAAGTAATATTTTACTGGGTGAATTTCACTTTTACTTAAGTAATTTTCTATTAAAGTATCTTTACTTTTACACAAGTATGACAATTGGGTACTTTTTCAACAACTGGTCCACAGGAAAACAGGCCCAGTCATTCAGGTGTGCTGATATAGGTCTCTATTACTGTTTAATATGGATCATCATCCAGCCAGGTCGTTCCAGATTAAAGTCAATGTTGGACGTCTATCCATGTACTGAGGATGTTGGAGGATGCCTTCAAAACTGGCCACTAGGGGCAACAGTGAGCCCTGTTACCATCAAGTAGGTTTAGGATTTGAGATGGGGTGGTGGTTGGGGATGGGTTTGGGGTGGTGGTTGGGGATGGGGTTGGGGTGGTGGATGGGGATGGGGTGGTGGATGGGGATGGGTGGTGGTTGGGGATGGAGATGGGGATGGGTGGTGGATGGGGATGGGGATGGGGTGGTGGTTGGGGATGGGGTGGTGGATGGGGATGGGGATGGGGTGGTGGATGGGGATGGGGATGGGGTGGTGGATGGGGATGGGGTGGTTGATGGGGATGGGGATGGGTGGTGGTTGGGGATGGAGATGGGGTGGTGGTTGGGGATGGGGTGGTGGATGGGGATGGGGATGGGGTGGTGGTTGGGGATGGGGTGGTGGATGGGAATGGGGTGGTAGATGGGAATGGGGATGGGGTGGTGGATGGGGATGGGGTGGTGGATGGGAATGGGGATGGGGTGGTGGATGGGGATGGGGTGGTGGATGGGAATGGGTTGGTAGATGGGATTGGGGATGGGGTGGTGGATGGGGATGGGGATGGGGTGGTGGATGGGGATGGGGTGGTGGATGGGGATGGGTTGGTGGATGGGGAATGGGTGGTGGATGGGGATGGGGATGGCTTTGGGGTGGTGGATGGGGTTGAGGTTTGGGATGGGCGTAAATCTCATGACTCTGGATGTTCGATCCCAGTCCAGGACACTGGTTCTGAAGTTCAGATTTTTTTTATTTAACCCTATCCCAAACCTTAACCGTTCCCTGAACAATTTATGAAAAGTGACCCTTATTAACTTTGTTTGGAGAAATTGAATGATACAAAGTAGCAGGAGCAACAAAAAACTATTCTAAATTTGACGTTTAGAGCAGTGAGACTGAAAAGTGGATGAACGTCTCATTCTCCAGTGAGACTGTGAGAGCTTGTTGTCATCATCACCTAACAACACCATCAGCAGTCTCCTTCCACTGTGACTTCCCTCTAGACAGTCTTTCTTTATCAATGCTACAGACACTTCTCTTTTGATCTGCCCCCCCCCTCCTCTCCCACTCAATTCAATTCAATTCAAGGGGCTTTCCCACTCTCGCTCTCTGTCCCTCTGTCTGTCTCTATCTCTCTCTCCTTCTCTCTCTCTCTCTCTCTATCTCTCTCTCTCTCTCTCTCTGGTTCTCTCTAGTTCTCTCTCTCTCTCTCTCTCTCTCTCTCTCTCTCTCTCTCTCTCTATTCAATTCAAGGGGCTTTCCCACTCTCTCTCTGTCCCTCTGTCTGTCTCTATCTCTCTCTCCTTCTCTCGCTCTCTCTCTCTCTCTCTCTCTCTCTCTCTCTCTCTCAATTCAATTCAATTCAAGGGGCTTTATTGGAATGGGAAACTTGTGTTAACATTGCCAAAGCAAGTGAGGTAGATAATATACAAAAGTGAAATAAACAATACAAATTGACAGTAAACATTACACATACAGAAGTTTCAAAACAATAAAGACATTACAAATGTCATATTATATATATATACTATATATATATATATATATATATATATAGACAGAGAGAGAGAGAGAGAGACATATACAGTGCTGTAACTATGTACAAATGGTTAAAGTACACAAGGGAAAATAAATAGACATAAATATGGGTTGTATTTACAATGGTGTTTGTTCTTCACTGGTTGCCCTTTTCTTATGGCAACAGGTCACAAATATTTCTTCTGTGATGGCACACTGTGGTATTTCACCCAGTAGATATGGGAGTTTATCAAAATTGGATTTGTTTTTGAATTCTTTGTAGATCTGTGAAATCTGTGGGAAATTTGTCTCTCTAATATGGTCATACAATGGACAGGAGGTTAGGAAGTGCAGCTCAGTTTCTACCTCATTTTGTGGGCAGTGTTCACATAGCCTGTCTTCTCTTGAGAGCCATGTCTGCCTACGGCGGCCTTTCTCAATAGCAAGGCAATGCTCACTAAGTCTGTACATAGTCAAAGCTTTCCTTAAGCTTGGGTCAGTCACAGTGGTCAGGTATTCTGCCACTGTGTACTCTCTGTTTAGGGCCAAATAGCCATCTAGTTTGCTCTGTTTTTTGTTAGTTCTTTCCAATGTGTCAAGTAATTATCTTTTTATTTTCTCATGATTTGATTGGGTGTAATTGTGCTGCTGTCCTGGGGCTCTATGGGGTGTGTTTGTGTTTGTGAACAGAGCCCCAGGACCAGCTTGCTTAGGGGACTCTTCTCCAGGTTAATCTCTCTGTAGGTGATAGCTTTGTTATGGAAGGTTTGGGAATCACTTCCTTTTAGGTGGTTGTAGAATTTAACGGCTCTTTTCTGGATTTTGATCATTTGTGGGTATCGGCCTAATTCTGCTCTGCATGCATTATTTGGTGGTCTACTTTGTACACGGAGGATATTTTTACAGAATTCTGCCTGCATAGTCTCAATTTGGTGTTTGTCCCATTTTGTCAAGTCTTGGTTGGTGAGCGGACCCCAGACCTCACCACCATAAAGGGCAATGGGCTCTATGACTGAGTCAAGTATTTTTTGCCAAATCCTAATTGGTATGTTGAAATTTATGTTCCTTTTGATGGCATAGAATGCCCTTCTTGCCTTGTCTCTCAGATCATTCACAGCTTTTTGGAAATTACCTGTGGCGCTGATGTTTAGGCCAAGGTATGTATAGTTTTTTGTGTGCTCTAGGGCAACAGTGTCTAGATGGAATTTGTATTTGTGCTCCTTGCGACTGGACCTTTTTTGGAACACCATTA
>NC_048591.1:42075594-42095594 GCF_013265735.2 Oncorhynchus mykiss | reverse complement strand
CAACAATCTCTGCAACACTCCACCAATCAGGCCTTTATGGTAGAGTGACCAGACAGAAGCCACTCCTCATTAAAAGAAACATGACAGCCCACTAGGACTTTGCCAAAAGGCACCTAAAGACTCTCAGACCGTGAGAAACACGATTCTTTGGTCTGATGAAACCATAATTGAACTTTTTGCCAAGTGTCACATCTGGAGGAAACCTGGCACCATCCCTACGGTGAAGCATGGTGGGGGCAGCATCATGCTGTGGGGATGTTTTTCAGAAAAAAATATGCCTGTCTCTTAGTTATGACCTCACCACAGACACTAAAGTTCAAATGGAAAGACTTTCCAACTTCATCATATTTGTCACGTGTTACCTTACTTCACTATCTGTCTTTGTATCTTTGTTTTATCTTTGTTTCTAGCCCCCCCCCCCACCCCCCCCTGCCTTTTTTGTTCAAGATCAACTCTGTCTCTGTTTTCTAGAAATGCTCCCGCTCTTCTCCCGCTCTCTCTCTCTCTCTCCGTTATTACTCCTGTGAGGGACTGGGGCTGTGCTGGGAGGAGTGAGGGACTGGACTGTGATGGGAGTAGTGAGAGACTGGGGCTGTGCAGGGAGGAGTGAGCGACTGGGACTGTGATGGGAGTAGTGAGGGACTGGGGCTGTGCAAGGAGGAGTGAGGGACTGGGAATGTGATGGGTGTAGTGAGGGACTGGGGCTGTGCAGGGAGGAGTGAGGGACTGGGACTGTGATGGGAGTAGTGAGGGACTGGGGCTGTGCAGGGAGGAGTGAGGGACTGGGGCTGTGATGGGAGTAGTGAGGGACTGGGGCTGTGCAAGGAGGAGTGAGGGACTGGGAATGTGATGGGTGTAGTGTGGGACTGGGACTCTGCAGGGAGGGGTGAGGGACTGGGACTGTGATGGGAGTAGTGAGGGACTGGGATTGTGATGGGAGTAGTGAGGGACTGGGGCTATGCTGGAAGTAGTGAGGAATTGGGGCTGTGATGGTAGTAGTGAGATACTGGGGCTGTGATGGTGGTTGTAGTGAGGGACTGGGGCTATTTAGGGAGTAGTGAGGGACTGGGGCTGTGATGGTAGTAGTGAGGGACTGGGGCTACGCCGAGAGTAGTGAGGGACTGGGGATGTGATGGTAGTAGTGAGGGACTGGGTCTGTGATGGTAGTAGTGAGGGACTAGGGCTATGTAGGGAGTAGTGAGGGACTGGGACTGTGATGGGAGTAGTGATGGACTGGGACTGTGATGGAAGTAGTGAGGGACTGGATCTGTGATGGGAGAATTGAGGGACTGGGACTGTGATGGTAGTAGTGAGGGTCAGGGACTGTGATGGTAGTAGTGAGGGACTAGAACTGTGATGGTAGTAGTGAGGGACATGGACTGTGATGGTAGTAGTGAGGGAATGGGACTGTGATGGTAGTAGTGAGGAACTAGAACTGTGATGGTAGTAGTGAGGGACATGGACTGTGATGGTAGTAGTGAGGGAATGGGACTGTGATTGTAGTAGTGTGGGACAGGGACTGTGATGGTAGTAGTGAGGGACTGGGACTGTGATGGTAGTCGTGAGGGACTAGAACTGTGATGGTAGTAGTGAGGGACTGGGTCTGTGATGGTAGTAGTGAGGGACTAGGGCTATGTAGGGAGTAGTGAGGGACTGGGACTGTGATGGGAGTAGTGATGGACTGGGACTGTGATGGAAGTAGTGAGGGACTTGAACTGTGATGGTTGTAGTGAGGTAATGGTACTGTGATGGTAGTTGTGAGGGACTGGGACTGTGATGGTAGTAGTGAGGGACAGGGACTGTGATGGTAGTAGTGAGGGACTGGGACTGTGATGGTAATAGTGAGGTACTGGGACTGTGATGGTAGTAGTGAGGGACTAGAACTGTGATGGTAGTAGTGAGGGACATGGACTGTGATGGTAGTAGTGAGGGACTTGGACTGTGATGGTAGTAGTGAGGGATAGGGACTGTGATGGTCGTAGTGAGGGATTGGGACTGTGATGGTGATAGTGAAATTCTGGGACTGTCATGGTCGTAGTGAGGGACTGGGACTGTGATGGTAGTAGTGAGGAAGAGGGACTGTGATGGTTGTAGTGAGGGACTGGGACTGTTATGGTAGTAGTGAGGGACTGGGACTGTGATGGTAGTAGTGGGGGACTAGGACTGTGATGGTAGTACTGAGGTACATGGGCTGTTAAGGTAGTAGTGAGGGACTGGGACTGTGATGGAGTAGTGAGGGACTAGGACCGTGATGGTAGTAGTGAGCGACTGGGTCTGTGATGGTAGTAGTGAGGGACTGGGTCTGTGATGGTAGTAGTGAGGGACTGGGTATGTGATGCTAGTAGTGAGGGACAGGGTATGTGATGCTAATAGTGAGGGACTGGGACTGGGATGGGAGTAGTGAGGGACTGGGTCTGTGATGGTAGTAGTGAGGGACAGGGTCTGTGATGGTAGTAGTGTGTGACTGGGACTGGGATGGGAGTAGTGAGGGACTGGGTCTGTGATGGTAGTAGTGAGGGACAGGGTCTGTGATGGTAGTAGTGAGGGACTGGGACTGGGATGGGAGTAGTGAGGGACTGGGACTGTGCAGGGTTGCTTTCGTCTCATGAACTCAGTGACACCGTCGCTTCATCCCACCACTCTGGATGCAGGTCGTTCACTGCAGAGGAGCCACACACACACTCAAATACACAGAGACACAAACAAACACACACAACACACACACACACTCAAATACACAGAGACACAAACAAACACACACAACACACACACATTCCTCCTCGATTGGTGCTTGTGTCTATGTCAGACTATTTAAACTAATATCTGATGTTACACTGCAGACTGGCCTGGGGCTGTGATGGTAGTAGTGAGGGACTGGGGCTGTGATGGTAGCAGTGAGGGACTGGCGCTGTGCTGGAAGTAGTGAGGAATTGGGGCTTTGATGGTAATAGTGAGGGACTGGGGATGTGCTGGATGTAGTGAGGTGTTGGGGCTGAGATGGTAGAACTGAGGAACTGGGGCTATGCAGGGAGTAGTGAGGGACTGGGGCTGTGATTGTTGTAGTGAGAGACAGGGACTGTGATGTAGTAGTGAGGGACTGGGACTGTGATGGTAGTAGTGAGGGACAGGGACTGTGATGGTAGTAGTAAGGGACAGGGACTGTGATGGTAGTAGTGAGGGACTGGGACTGTGATGGTAGTAGTGAGGGATTGGGACTGTGATGGTATTAGTTAGGGACTGGGGCTGTGATGGTAGTAGTGAGGGACAGGGACTGTGATGTAGTAGTGAGGGACTGGGACTGTGATGGTAGTAGTGAGGGACAGGGACTGTGATGGTAGTAGTGAGGGACAGGGACTGTGATTGTAGTAGTGAGGGACTGGAAAAGTGTTGGTAGTAGTGAGGGATTGGGACTGTGATGGTATTAGTGAGGGACTGGGACTGTGATGGTAGTCGTGAGGGACTGGGACTGTGATGGTAGTAGTGAGGTATTGGGACTGTGATGGTAGTAGAGAGGGACTGGGACTGTGATGGTAGTAGTGTGGGACTTGGGCTGTGATGGTAGTAGTGAGGTACTTGGACTGTGATGATAGTAGTGAGGGACATGGACTGTTATGGTAGTAGTGAGGGACTGGGACTGTGATGGAGTAGTGAGGGACTGGGACTGTGATGGTAGTAGTGAGGGACTGGGACTGTGATGGAAGTAGTGAGGGAGTGGGACTGTGATGGTATTATTGAGGGACAGGGACTGTGATGGTAGTAGTGAGTGACTGGTACCGTGATGGTAGTAGTGAGGGACTGGGACTGTGATGGTATAGTGAGGGACTGGGGCTGTGCTGGAAGTAGTTAGGAATTGGGGCTGTGATGGTAGTAGTGAGGGACTGGGGCTGTGCTGGATGTAGTGAGGGATTGGGGCTGTGATGGTAGAATTGAGGGACTGGGGCTATGTAGGGAGTAGTGAGGGACTGGGACTGTGATGGAAGTAGTGAGGGACTGGGGCTGTGATGGTAGTAGTGAGGGACTGGGTCTGTGATGCTAGTAGTGAGGGACAGGGTCTGTGATGGGAGAAGTGAGGGACTGGGTCTGTGATGCTAGTAGTGAGGGACAGAGACTATGATGGTAGTAGTGAGGGACTGGGACCGTGATGGGAGTAGTGAGGTACTGGGTCTTTGATGCTAGTAGTAAGGGACAGGGTCTGTGATGGTAGTAGTGAGGGACTGGGTCTGTGATGTTAGTAGTGAAGGACAGGGACTATGATGGTAGTAGTGAGGGACTGGGTCTGTGATGCTAGTAGTGAGGGACAGGGTCTGTGATGGGAGTAGTGAGGGACTGGGTCTGTGATGCTAGTAGTGATGAACAGGGACTATGATGGTAGTAGTGAGGGAGAGGGACTGTGATGGTAGTAGTGAGGTACTGGGACTGTGATGGTAGTAGTGAGGGACAGGGTCTGTGATGCTAGTAGTGAGGGACAGGGACTGGGATGGGAGTAGTGAGGGACTGGGTCTGTGATGGTAGTAGTGAGGGACAGGGTCTGTGATGGTAGTAGTGAGGGACTGGAACCGTGATGGGAGTAGTGAGGGACTGGGACTGTGATGGTAGTAGTGAGGGACTGAGACTGGGATGGGAGTAGTGAGGGACTGGGACTGTGCAGGGTTGCTTTCGTCTCATGAACTCAGTGACACCGTCGCTTCAACCCACCACTCTGGATGCAGGTCATTCACTGCAGAGGAGCCACACACACACTCAAATACACAGAGACACAAACAAACACACACAACACACACACACTCAAATACACAGAGACACAAACAAACACACACAACACACACACACACTCAAATACACAGAGACACAAACAAACACACACAACACACACACACACTCAAATACACAGAGACACAAACAAACACACACAACACAAACCCATTCCTCCTCGATTGGTGCTTGTGTCTATGTCAGACTATTTAAACTAATCTCCTATGTTACACTGCAGACTGGACTGGGGCTGTGATGGTAGTAGTGAGGGACTGGGGCTGTGATGTTAGCAGTGAGGGACTGGGGCTATGCAGGTAGTAGTGAGGGACTGGGACTGTGATGGGAGTAGTGAGGGACTGGGGCTGTGATGGTAGTAGTGAGGGATTGGGGCTATGCAGGGAGGAGTGAGGGACTGGGGCTGTGATGGTAGTAGTGAGGGACGGGCTATGCAGGTAGTAGTGAGGGACTGGGACTGTGATGGTAGTAGTGAGGGACTGGGGCTGTGATGGTAGTAGTGAGGGATTGGGGCTATGCAGGGAGGAGTGAGGGACTGGGGCTGTGCAGGGAGGAGTGATGTACAGGTACTGTGGTTGTAGTAATGAGGTACTGGGACTGTGATGGAGTAGTGTGGGAATGGGGCTGTGATGGTAGTAGTGAGGGACTGAGGCTGTGATGGTAGTAGTGAGGGACTGGGGCTGTGATTGTAGTAGTGATGGACTGGGACTTTGATGGTATTAGTGAGGGAGAGGGACTGTGATGGTAGGAGTGAGGACTTGGGCTGTGCAGGGAGTAGTGAGGGACTGGGGCTGTGATGGTAGTAGTGAGGGACTGGGACTGTGATGTAGTAGTGAGGGACTGGGACTGTGATGGGAGTAGTGAGGGACTGGGACGGGAGTAGTAAGGGACTGGGGCTGTGATGGCAGTAGTGAGGGATTGAGGCTGTGATGGTAGTAGTGAGGGACTGGGGCTGTGATTGTAGTAGTGAGGGACTGGGACTGTGATGGTTGTAGTGAGGGAATGGGACTTTGATGGTAGCAGTGAGGGACAGGGACTGTGATGTTAGTAGTGAGGGACTGGGGCTGTGATGGTAGTAGTGAGGGACTGGGGCTGTGATGGTAGTAGTGAGGGACTGGGGCTGTGATGGAAGTAGTAAGGGACAGGGACTGTGATTGTAGTAGTGAGGGACTGGGACTTTGATGGGAGTAGTGAGGGACTAGGACTGTGATGGTAAGAGTGAGGGACTTGGGCTGTGCCGGGAGTAGTGAGGGTCTGGGACTGTGATGTAGTAGTGAGGGACTGGGACTGTGATGGGAGTAGTGAGGGACTGGGACGGGGATGGGAGTAGTAAGGGACTGGGGCTGTGATGGTAGTAGTGAGGGACTGGGACTGTGATGTAGTAGTGAGGGACTGGGACTGTGATGGGAGTAGTTAGGGACTGTGACGGGGATGGGAGTAGTAAGGGATTGGGACTGTGATGGTAGTAGTGAGGGACAGGGACTGTGATGGTAGTAGTGAGGGAGTGGGACTGTGATGGTAGTAGCGAGGGACTGGGTCTGTGATGGTAGTAGTGAGGGACAGGGTCTGTGATGGTAGTAGTGTGTGACTGGGACTGGGATGGGAGTAGTGAGGGACTGGGTCTGTGATGGTAGTAGTGAGGGACAGGGTCTGTGATGGTAGTAGTGAGGGACAGGGTCTGTGATGGTAGTAGTGAGGGACTGAGACTGGGATGGGAGTAGTGAGGGAATGGGACTGTGCAGGGTTGCTTTCGTCTCATGAACTCAGTGACACCGTCGCTTCATCCCACCACTCTGGATGCAGGTCGTTCACTGCAGAGGAGCCACACACACACTCAAATACACAGAGACACAAACAAACACACACAACACACACACACTCAGATACACAGAGACACAGACAAACACACACAACACACACACACACACTCAACTACACAGAGACACACACAAACACACACAACACACACACACACTCAACTACACAGAGACACAAACAAACACACACAACACACACACACACTCAAATACACAGAGACACAAACAAACACACACAACACACACACACACTCAAATACACAGAGACACAAACAAACACACACAACACACACACACACACTCAACTACACAGAGACACAAACAAACACACACAACACACACACACACTCAACTACACAGAGACACAAACAAACACACACAACACACACACACACTCAAATACACAGAGACACAAACAAACACACACAACACACACACATTCCTCCTCGATTGGTGATTGCGTCTGTGTCAGACTATTTAAACTAATCTCTGATGTTACACTGCAGACAACAGTGTCACTCTTCTATTGCCTTTCTGCCTCCAAACCGTTGTTAATTCTACAGCTGCAGAGGGAGTGGAGACACACACAGAGAGTGTGTGTGTGTGTGTGTGTGTGTGTGTGTGTGTGTGTGTGTGTGTGTGTGTGTGTGTGTGTGTGTGTGTGTGTGTGTGTGTGTGTGTGTGTGTGTGTGTGTGAATGTGCGTGAGTGTGTGAGAGGTCCGTGCTTCAGTGCGTCCACGAGTCCATGCTCGTGAGGGCAGAGAGAATACTGTATACACGTGTGAGTACGTGCCCTGTGTTCCGAGGGATTGTCTGACCTTCTATCCATCACTGGGACAGTTGAACCTCTCAGAGGTCAGATCTGCTGTCTCGTGGTTTTCTGCTCAGTAATGGTGATGTGGTCTGGGCTGTGTGCTCTATGTAATGGGATATAGATCTAAGGGAAGACATTCAAAGTCCTGACTGTAACAGACTCACCTTGATGGATGACTACTGTACGGTGTGTCAATGGCAGACAGAATAGATCCTATTGAATCTTTACTGCAACATCAGCTTATTTATTTCCGTGGATTATTAAATTAAAGTGACAATCTGCAGTTGAAACAATAATCAAACGGTAACTCACCCTTCTGTTTTGGTCAGAAGCTGAGGGAGACAGTGGACTGGCCCTTTAAAATACTATTTGTGCTTATCCAGGTGTTGTGTTGACATAGTGATAGGGCAGACGGGACAAGATGGTCTGACAGTGAGTGATGAAGAGATAGACGAGGAGACAGAGATGGATAGAGGGAAGGATAGCGAGGGAGAGAGAAGGAGGGTGAGATAGTGAGAGAGAGAGAGCGAGAGAGAGAGAGGGAGAGAGAGAGCGAGAGAGAGAGAGAGAGAGAGAGAGGCAGAGCAGAGGTCAGGATCAGAGCTCCTGCATTTTTCAGCATTTTCTTTAAAAAAGATAGGTTAGGAGTTAGATAAACTTGGATTTTTTGTCAGGAACACATACTGGATTCTACCCTCTTCAACATAACCCCTACTTCAAATCAAAACTTAAAACCTACAACCTCATTTTGGACGGAATTACGGAATCACCTGGAAAGTTCACAACAACCAAGGATTTTTTACCCTATACAGCAAATTCTCTGGAAAACAACAGAAACCTGAAAACACCATCCAACCTGTAACTGAGTGAGTAATGTTTAGTCTGAAACAATATTTTATTTCCAAAAGCCAAGAAGAAAAATACACAACATTACTTTATAAGGACTGAATTCTAACATAATTCTGCCAAGCTTGATACAGCTTCAACTAGCACTGACGTGTCAAGTGAGAGGTGTCAAAGCCCATTAGCCCAACAATGGCAGGAGAGTCACACAGTCTACCCCAACCAAATGGAGAGGCCTTAGAAGCTCCCTCCCGCTGTTCAGAGGTAATTAAAATACAGTACCCTTTGCATGTAAAGAATGATAAGGCAAGAAAAGACCACAAGAAGAAGCTCCTTATGGAAAATCAAGAGACACTTTTTGCTGACTATTACAAAAATGGGAACATCAGCAACCTCATCTTCCACACAAACCATCCCCTGGCATGGCACAGTGCTATATTAGCACACTACCCCTTTGTTACGAGAGGGGGGATTAACGAGGGGTGGAAACTCAGAATACTTGATAACGAGGACTCTGAGTTAAGTAATATAAATATCTATATATCCGGATCAGTAATGGTACAGAATAACCACAAACAGTTTCAGCTGGACTTTCACCTAATCAAAGAATTAGCCCAGCAGGAGAAGCTCTGCCTTGATAATGATACCCCCACACAGAGCGGGTCAGACCAGACCTCTTCATTATGTAACCCCACAGATGAGCAACCCCCAGTGGAGAGTCAACCTCCCAGCACAGATTACCACTCCCTCATTGAAATGAAGGACAAATTCACCCAGCTGGAGGTAAGACAGGTGGAGCTGGAACAGCAGGTGATTACACTTCAGTCAGCGCAGACCCAGACAACAGTCCAGCACAACAACAGCCCCTTAACCAGACCCGGAGAGCTGGAGGTGGACAGAGACATATCTGCACTTTGGACAGTGGTGAGACAAATACAACAGGAGAAAGAGGAGCAGAACAGAGCACTAGAGGAGAGTATCAGACTGCTGGTGGAGGAGAGGTTGAGGGGGATGGAGGAGAAGTTGATGGGGACGGCGTGTGACAGAGAACAACCCACTAGAGAGGTGGCCACCCCCACAGAGAAGCCAGCAGAACAGCCCACTTCAGCACCCAACAAAAGTCTCGACACCACAGCAGAACAGTCCACACCAGACCCTGAACATAGAGTCGACACCACAGCAGAACAGTCCACACCAGACCCTGACCATAGAGTCGAAATCACAGCAGAACAGACAAATGAAGAACCCCAAGCCCAGAGGCTCTCACCCCCTCTGAGCACCCCCCCTGTCAGCCACCCTGATAGCCCTTTTGACAACCCCCCCACACCCACTGAGGACAAACACAAGACACAGATTGTACTACTTATGGACTCAAATGGGAAATATATAGAAGAAAAAAAACTTTTTCCCAAACACAGTGTGTCTAAACTCTGGTGTCCAAACACCCAGCGTGCCCTCGACCTTCTGTCTGAGGCCAAACTAGGCTCACCCAGCCACATAATAATACACACAGGCACAAACGACCTGAGAGCACTGCAGGAAAGAGTGGCCACAGCACTGAAGAGAGTGATTGAAAAGGCTTCTTCTACTTTCCCCAACGCACAAGTGGTTATCTCCACCCTGCTACCACGAAAAGACTTCCACCCTGCCACAATACAGCGGGTAAATGCAAGTATTTCCCGTGACTGTGCCTCAAAACCAAACGTTTTCCTGGCCCACCACTCCACCCTGGACTTGAACAGCCTCTATGACCAGGTCCACCTCTACAAGGCAGCAGTGCCCACCTTTGCCCGAACTCTAAAGGACATCGCTCTCAAACGTATCCCCAACACTTCACACAGGAGCAACAGATCAATAGACACCCCATCCAGACCAGCGAGACACCCTCCCAGATCTGCAGGACCCCCCCCTGGACCTACACATAGAGGACCCACGCCAAGAGGAATTACATCCAGACCACAGTACACCCAGACACATCCACACCCCCACCCCAACCAATCAACACCCCCCCACGTCAACCATGCCCACACCCCATTTAGGCCCACCCAGGTCAGACCTATGCCACTCCTGCCCACCCCATGCACCCCACCCCCGCAAAGAGGGCCTCAACATGGAAGCCACACATACGCCCAGGTAGTGAGCGGGCAAACAGTCCCAACCCCCACTCTCACACTCGCCGAAGCCAATGGCATGTACCAGATGCTCAGCAGGCTCTGCTCACACTTACTGGCCTGAGGCCAAACCACGACCAACAACATTGGACACTCTATGGAACAAAAAGCCTTCACTATATTATCATGGAATATCCAAGGCCTGAGGTCATCTGCCTTTGGCCTAAAGAGCAGAAACCCGGACTTCACCAAAGAAATCGGTAATACAGACATTGTCATCCTGCAAGAAACCTGGTATAGAGGAGACGGACCCACTGGTTGCCCTCTAGGTTACAGAGAGCTGGTAGTCCCATCCACCAAACTACCAGGTGTGAAACAGGGAAGGGACTCAGGGGGTATGCTAATTTGGTATAGAGCAGACCTAACTCACTCCATTAAATTAATCAAAACAGGAACATTTTACATTTGGCTAGAAATTCAAAAGGAAATTATCCTAACAGAGAAAAATGTCCTCCTGTGTGCTACCTATATCCCCCCACTAGAATCCCCATATTTTAATGAAGACAGCTTCTCCATCCTGGAGGGGGAAATCAATCATTTCCAGGCCCAGGGACATGTACTAGTCTGTGGCGACCTAAATGCCAGAACCGGACAAGAACCTGACACCCTAAGCACACAGGGGGACAAACACCTGCCTGGAGGTGACAGCATTCCCTCCCACATATGCCCCCCTAGGCACAACTATGACAACATAACCAACAAAAACGGGTCACAACTCCTGCAGCTCTGTCGCACGCTGGGTATGTACATAGTCAACGGTAGGCTTCGAGGGGACTCCTATGGTAGGTACACCTATAGCTCATCTCTTGGCAGTAGTACTGTAGACTACTTTATCACCGACCTCAACCCAGAGTCTCTCAGAGCGTTCACAGTCAGCCCACTGACACCCCTATCAGACCACAGCAAAATCACAGTCTACTTAAACAGAGCAATAATCAATCATGAGGCATCAAAGCCAAAGGAACTGAGTAACATTAAGAAATGCTATAGATGGAAGGAATGCAGTTTGGAAACCTACCAAAAAACAATTAGGCAACAACAAATTCAATCCCTTTTAGACAATTTCCTGGGTAAAACGTTCCGCTGTAATAGTGAAGGTGTAAACTTGGCAGTAGAAAATCTTAACAGTATATTTGACCTCTCAGCTTCCCTATCAAATCTAAAAATCTCAAATAGAAAACCGAAGAAAATTAACAATAATGACAAATGGTTTGATGAAGAATGCAAAAATCTAAGAAAGAAATTGAGAAACCTGTCCAACCAAAAACATAGAGACCCGGAAAACCTGAGTCTACGCCTTCACTATGGTGAATCACTAAAACAATACAGAAATACACTACGGAAAAAGAAGGAACAGCATGTCAGAAATCAGCTCAATGCAATTGAAGAATCCATAGACTCTAACCACTTCTGGGAAAATTGGAAAACACTAAACAAACAACAACAAGAAGAATTATCTATCCAAAATGGAGATGTATGGGTAAACCACTTCTCCAATCTCTTTGGCTCTATAACAAAGAATAAAGAGCAAAAACATATACATGATCAAATACAGATCTTAGAATCATCTATTAAAGACTACCAGAACCCACTGGATTATCCAATTACATTGAATGAGTTACAGGACAAAATAAAAACCCTCCAACCCAAAAAGGCCTGTGGTGTTGATGGTATCCTCAATGAAATGATCAAATATACAGACAACAAATTCCAATTGGCTATACTAAAACTCTTTAACATCATACTTAGCTCTGGCATCTTCCCCAATATTTGGAACCAAGGACTGATCACCCCAATCCACAAAAGTGGAGACAAATTTGACCCCAATAACTACCGTGGAATATGTGTCAACAGTAACCTTGGGAAAATCCTCTGCATTATTATTAACAGCAGACTCGTACATTTCCTCAATGAAAACAATGTACTGAGCAAATGTCAAATTGGCTTTTTACCAAATTACCGTACAACAGACCATGTATTCACCCTGCACACCCTAATTGACAACCAAACAAACCAAAACAAAGGCAAAGTCTTCTCATGCTTTGTTGATTTCAAAAAAGCCTTCGACTCAATCTGGCATGAGGGTCTGCTATACAAACTGATGGAAAGTGGTGTTGGGGGTAAAACATACGACATTATAAAATCCATGTACACAAACAACAAGTGTGCGGTTAAAATTGGCAAAAAACACACACATTTCTTCACACAGGGTCGTGGGGTTAGACAGGGATGCAGTTTAAGCCCCACCCTCTTCAACATATATATCAACGAATTGGCGCGGGCACTAGAAAAGTCTGCAGCACCCGGCCTCCCCCTGCTAGAATCCGAAGTCAAATGTCTGCTGTTTGCCGATGATCTGGTGCTTCTGTCACCAACCAAGGAGGGCCTACAGCAGCACCTAGATCTTATGCACAGATTCTGTCAGACCTGGGCCCTGACAGTAAATCTCAGTAAGACCAAAATAATGGTGTTCCAAAAAAGGTCCAGTCACCAGGACCACAAATACAAATTCAATCTAGACACTGTTGCCCTAGAGCACACAAAAAACTATACATACCTTGGCCTAAACATCAGCGCCACAGGTAACTTCCACAAAGCTGTGAACGATCTGAGAGACAAGGCAAGAAGGGCATTCTATGCCATCAAAAGAAACATAAATTTCAACATACCAATTAGGATTTGGCTAAAAATACTTGAATCAGTCATAGAGCCCATTGCCCTTTATGGTTGTGAGGTCTGGGGTCCGCTCACCAACCAAGACTTCACAAAATGGGACAAACACCAAATTGAGACTCTGCACGCAGAATTCTGCAAAAATATCCTCCGTGTACAACGTAGAACACCAAATAATGCATGCAGAGCAGAATTAGGCCGATACCCACTAATTATCAAAATCCAGAAAAGAGCCGTTAAATTCTACAACCACCTAAAAGGAAGTGATTCACAAACCTTCCATAACAAAGCCATCACCTACAGAGAGATGAACCTGGAGAAGAGTCCCCTAAGCAAGCTGGTCCTGGGGCTCTGTTCACAAACACAAACACACCCTACAGAGCCCCAGGACAACAGCACAATTAGACCCAACCAAATCATGAGAAAACAAAAAGATAATTACTTGACACATTGGAAAGAATTAACAAAAAAACAGAGCAAACTAGAATGCTATTTGGCCCTAAACAGAGAGTACACAGCGGCAGAATACCTGACCACTGTGACTGACCCAAAATTAAGGAAAGCTTTGACTATGTACAGACTCAGTGAGCATAGCCTTGCTATTGAGAAAGGCCGCCGTAGGCAGACATGGCTCTCAAGAGAAGACAGGCTATGTGCTCACTGCCCACAAAATGAGGTGGAAACTGAGCTGCACTTCCTAACCTCCTGCCCAATGTATGACCATATTAGAGAGACATATTTCCCTCAGATTACACAGATCCACAAAGAATTCGAAAACAAATCCAAATTTGAAAAACTCCCATATCTACTGGGTGAAATTCCACAGTGTGCCATCACAGCAGCAAGATTTGTGACCTGTTGCCACGAGAAAAGGGCAACCAGTGAAGAACACACACCATTGTAAATACAACCCATATTTATGCTTATTTATTTTATCTTGTGTCCTTTAACCATTTGTACATTGTTAAAACACTGTATATATATATATAATATGACATTTGTAATGTCTTTACTGTTTTGAAACCTCTGTATGTGTAATGTTTACTGTTAATTTTTGTTGTTTTTCACTTTATATTTTCACTTTGTATGTTGTCTACCTCACTTGCTTTGGCAATGTTAACACATGTTTCCCATGCCAATAAAGCCCTTGAATTGAATTGAATTGAGAGGGAAGGGGAGAGAGAGAGAGAGAGAGAGAGAAGGAGAGGGAAGGAGAGAGAGATGGAAAGGGAGAATGAGAGGGAGGAAGAGGAAGAGGAAGAGATGGGGAGGGAGAAGGAGGAAGAGGAAGAGGAAGAGATGGGGGAGGGATAAGGAGGGAAGGAAGGAGAGGGAAGGAGAGAGAGACAGGGAGGGCTGAGAGGGAGAGGGACAGAGAGAGAGAGAGAGAGAGAGAGATAGAGAGGGAGAGAGAGAGAGAGAGAGAAGGAGAGAGAGAGAGAGGGAGAGAGAGAGAGAGAGAGAGAGAGAGAGAAGGAGAGGGAAGGAGAGAGAGATGGAAAGGGAGAGGGAGGAAGAGGAAGAGGAAGAGATGGGGGAGGGAGAAGGAGGGAAAGAAGGAGAGGGAAGGAGAGAGAGATGGAAAGGGAGAGGGAGAGGGAGGAAGAGGAAGAGGAAGAGATGGGGGGAGGGATAAGGAGGGAAAGAAGGAGAGGGAAGGAGAGAGAGACAGGGAGGGCTGAGAGAGAGGGACAGAGAGAGAGAGACAGAGAGAGGGGGAAGAAAAGAGACATGGAGACATGGAGGTAGAGGTAGAAGAAGAGGGAGGGAGGGAGGGAGGGAGGGAGGGAGGGAGGGAGGGAGGGAGGGAGGGAGGGAGGGAGGGAGGGAGGGGGTTGTCTGCTGCTCTAACATCCAAACATTATGTTGTTGTTTTGGATCTGATCAACTTCCACCTCATCTGGTTTTTCGTCCTTCCCTCTCTCCTTCCCTCTCCCCTTCCCTCTCTCCTTCCCTCTATCCTTCCCTCTCTCCTTCTCTCTATCGTTCCCTCTATCCTTCCCTCTCTCCTTCCCTCTCGCCTTCTCTCTATCGTTCCCTCTATCCTTCCCTCTCTCCTTCCCTCTATCCTTCTCTCTGTCCCTCTTTCTATCTTTCTATCTATCCTTCCCTCTCTCCTTCCCTCTCTCCTTCTCTCTATCGTTCCCTCTATCCTTCCCTCTCTCCTTCCCTCTATCCTTCTTTCTGTCCCTCTTTCTATCTATCCTTCCCTCTCTCCTTCCCTCTCTCATTCTCTCTATCCTTCCCTCTCTCCTTCCCTCTATCATTCTCTCTGTCCCTCTTTCTATCTTTCTATCTATCCTTCCCTCTATCCTTCCCTCTATCCTTCCCTCTATCCTTCTCTCTATCCTTCTCTCTATCCTTCTCTCTCTGCTCCAAACAAGGCTTCCCCTGGTTTCCGTGGAGATAACGACCTTGCAGCACTTTACTGTGGGTACTGCAGCATGAGGTGCCTGAACGAGGGAGAGAGAGAGAGAGAGAGAGAGAGAGAGAGAGAGAGAGAGAGAGAGAGAGAGAGAGAGAGAGAGAGAATGATTCTAGTCATCTTCTATCAGCTGTACATGGATAGTACTAACCGTTTTATAATGGCAGATGTCTGTCCATTTTTTTTATAGACAATCTATCTCACTGGTACACAGCAGGCCAATGAGAGGTGAATTATGGGTAGTAAACTAATCCAATGCAGTTTTGTTCAGAAGTGTTCCTGATCAGTACGACACAGACTGGCTCTGAGGCAGATAGTCTATGAAAATAAACGGGTAAGAAGAAACCAGTCTACAGTTTGGATGAATCGGTAAAATACTAGTCTTGGACAAGTCAAATTGCAGAGGGAGCTTTGGAGAGAGAAAGACAGAGGGGTGGAGAGAGAGACAGAGAGGGAGGGAAGAGAGACTGAGAGGGAGAGGGAGGGAAGAGAGAGAGACAGAGAGGGAGGGAAGAGAGAGAGAGATGGAGAGGGAGGGAAGAGAGACTGAGAGGGAGAGAAGAGAGAGAGACGGAGAGGGAGGGAAGAGAGAGAGATGGAGAGGGAGGGAAGAGAGAGATACAGAGAGGGAGGGAAGAGAGAGAGAGAGAGAGAGAGAAAGAGAGAGAGAGATGGAGAGGGAGAGGGAGGGAAGAGAGAGAGACGGAGAGGGAGTGAAGAAAGAGAGACGGAGAGGGATGGAAGAGAGAGAGATGGAGAGGGGGGGAAGAGAGAGAGAGACAGAGAGAGACGGAGAAGGAGGGAAGAGAGAGAGACGGAGAGGGAGTGAAGAGAGAGAGACGGAGAAGGAGGGAAGAGAGAGATGGAGAGGGAGGGAAGAGAGAGAGAGATGGAGAGGGATGGAAGAGAGAGAGACGGAGAAGGAGGGAAGAGAGAGAGATGGAGAATGAGGGAAGAGAGAGAGACGGAGAGGGAGGGAAGAAAGAGAGATGGAGAGGGGGGAAGAGAGAGAGAGACAGAGAGAGAGGGAAGAGAGAGAGAGAGAGAGAGACAAAGAGATGGAGAGTGAGGGAAGAGAGAGAGACGGAGTAGGGGGGAAGAGAGAGAGACGGAGAAGGAGGGAAGAGAGAGAGACGGAGTAGGGGGGAAGAGAGAGAGACGGAGAAGGAGGGAAGAGAGAGAGACGGAGAAGGAGGGAAGAGAGAGAGACGGAGAGGGAGGGAAGAGAGAGAGAGAGAGAGGGAGAGGGAGGGAAAAGAGAGAGAGAGAGAGACGGAGAGGGAGGGAAGAGAGAGAGAGAGAGAGAGAGAGAGAGAGACAGAGAGGGTGGGAAGAGAGAGAGAGAGACGGAGAGGGAGGGAAGAGAGAGAGAGAGAAACAGAGACAGAGAGGGAGGGAAGAGAGAGAGAGAGAGAGACGGAGAGGGAGGGAAGAGAGAGAGACAGAGGGGGAGGGAAGAGAGAGAGAGAGAGAGACGGGGAAGGAGGGAAGAGAGAGCGAGTGTGAAGGAGGGAAGCGAGAGAGACGGAGAAGGAGGGAAGAGAGAGAGACAGAGAAGGAGGGAAGAGAGAGAGACGTAGAGGGAGGGAAGAGAGAGAGACGGAGAAGGAGGGAAGAGAGAGAGACAGAGAGGGAGTGAAGAGAGAGAGAGAGACGGAGAGGGAGGGAAGAGAGAGAGACGGAGAATTAGGGAAGAGAGAGAGACGGAGAAGGAGGGAAGCGAGAGAGACGGAGAAGGAGAGAAGAGAGAGAGACGGAGAAGGAGGGAAGAGAGAGACGGAGAAGGAGGGAAGAGAGAGAGACGGAGAAGGAGGGAAGAGAGAGACGGAGAAGGATGGAAGAGAGAGAGACGGAGAGGGAGGGAAGAGAGAGAGAGAGACATGGAGAAGGAGGGAAGAGAGAGACGGAGAAGGAGAGAAGAGAGAGAGACGGAGAAGGAGGGAAGAGAGAGACGGAGAAGGATGGAAGAGAGAGAGACGGAGAGGGAGGAAAGAGAGAGAGAGAGACGGAGAAGGAGGGAAGAGAGAGACGGAGAAGGAGAGAAGAGAGAGAGACGGAGAAGGAGGGAAGAGAGAGACGGAGAAGGATGGAAGAGAGAGAGACAGAGAGGGAGGGAAGAGAGAGAGAGAGAGACGGAGAAGGAGGGAAGAGAGAGACGGAGAAGGAGAGAAGAGAGAGACGGAGAAGGAGGGAAGAGAGAGACGGAGAAGGATGGAAGAGAGAGAGACGGAGAAGGAGGGAAGAGAGAGAGACGGAGAAGGATGGAAGAGAGAGAGACGGAGAGGGAGGGAAGAGAGACAGAGGTGAATAAAAAAAATTGTCCTTAAGTCTCCAGCTGGAATGAAAACAGTGCTGACTGCCAGCTGAGTGCCAGGATGGAAAATCAATCTCTCCTGTCTCCCCTTCTCTACTTTACCTCATTTACCCTCCCTCATCTCTCTCCTCTCCTTCACACTCTATCCTCTCTCCTCTCCTTCATACTCTTCTCCTCTCTCCTCTCCTTCACCCTCTCTCCATCTCTCCTCCATCCTCTCTCCCTCTCTCCTCTCCTTCACCCTCTCTCCCTCTCTCCTCTCCTTCACCCTCTCCTTCACCCTCTCTCCCTCTCTCCTATCCTTCACTCTCCCTCTCTCCTCTCCTTCACACTCTCTCCCTCTCTCCTCTCCTTCACTCTCCCTCTCTCCTCTCCTTCACACTCTCTCTCTCTCCTCTCCTTCACCCTCTCTCCCTCTCTCCTCTCCTTCACAGTCTCGCCCTCTCTCCTCTCCTTCACAGTCTCTCCCTCTCTCCTCTCCTTCACAGTCTCTCCCTCTCTCCTCTCCTTCACCCTCTCTCCCTCTCTCCTCTTCATCACACTCTCTTCTCTCTCCTCTCCTTCACCCTCTCTCCCTCTCTCCTCTTCATCACCCTCTCTCCCTCTCTCCTCTTCTTCATACTATCTCCCTCTCTCCTCTCTTTCACACTCTCTCCCTCACCACCTCTTCTTCACACTTTCCCTCTCTCATCTCCTTCACCCTCTCTCCCTCTCTCCTCTTCATCACACTCTCTTCTCTCTCCTCTCCTTCACCCTCTCTCCCTCTCCCCTCTTCATCACACTCTCTCCCTCTCTCATCTCCTCCACAGTCTCTCCTCTCCTTCACCCTCTCTCCCTCTCTCCTCTTCATCACACTCTCTCCCTCTCTCTTCTCCTTCACAGTCTCTCCTCTCCTTCACCCTCTCTCCCTCTCTCCTCTTCATCACACTCTCTCCCTCTCTCTTCTCCTTCACGGTCTCTCCTCTCTCCTCTCCTTCACCCTCTCTCCCTCTCTCCTCTTCATCACACTCTCTCCATCTCTCTTCTCCTTCACAGTCTCTCCCTCTCTACTCTCCTTCACACTCTCTCCTCTCCTTCACACTCTCTCCCACTTTTCTCTCTTTCTCTGTGCCAATCATTTTCTGTTCTGCCTCTTCTTCTCTCCCTGTCATTTCATCCCCTTAACCTCTCTTTCTGTCCTCTTACATTGTTACTATACCTTCCCTCTCTGTTATTTTCTTCTCGTATCCTTCTGATGTTATATATTGAGCATAACAAATGTTCTCCTTTCCACACGTTTCTGTTTGCCATTCATCCTGTCCTCTCCCCTCTCCATCCTGTCCTCTCCCCTCTCCATCCTGTCCTCTCCCCTCTCCATACTGTCCTCTCCTCTCTCCATCCTGTCCTCTCCTCTCTCCATCCTGTCCTCTCCTCTCTCCATCCTGTCCTCTCCCCTCTCCATACTGTCCTCTCCCCTCTCCATCCTGTCCTCTGTCCTCTCCATCCTGTCCTCTCCCCTCTCCATTCTGTCCTCTCCCCTCTCCATCCTGTCCTCTCCCCTCTCCACCCTGTCCTCTCCCCTCTCCATCCTCTCCTCTCCCCTCTCCATACTGTCCTCTCCCCTCTCCATCCTGCCCTCTCCCCTCTCCATAATGTCCTCTCCCCTCTCCATACTGTCACCACCTCTCCTTGCCTCTCACCCCCCCCCCCTCCGCCTCCCGCCTCCCGCCTCCTTCCTCTCATCCCCTGATCCAGTAAAGGTTGGCCCAGGTTGTATATCTGATATCCTGGCCAGCCGGCGGTGAAATGTGACTCCCGAAGCATCTGTTCTCTTCTCTAGCGCTTTGCTGCTGCAGTCACAGTCAGTGCCCTTTAACCTCTTGGATTACTGTCTCTCACTCTCTCTGTCTGTCTCTCACTCTCTCTGTCTGTCTGTCTGTCTCTCACTCTCTGTCACTCTCTCTGTCTGTCTCTCACTCTCTGTCAGTCTGTCTGTATGTCTCTCACGCTCTCTGTCAGTCTGTCTGTCTGTCTCTCACTCTGTCTGTCTGTCTGTCTGTCTGTCTCTCTGTCTGTCTGTCTGTCTGTCTGTCTGTCTGTCTGTCTGTCTGTCTGTCTGTCTGTCTCTCACTCTCTCTGTCAGTCTGTCTGTCTGTCTGTCTGTCTCTCACTCTCACTCTCTCTGTCAGTCTGTCT
>NC_048591.1:42048094-42070594 GCF_013265735.2 Oncorhynchus mykiss | reverse complement strand
TGTGTTCTATATAGCTGTGTGTTCTATAGCTGTGTGTTCTATATAGCTGTGTGTTCTATGGCTGTGTGTTCTATATAGCTGTGTGTTCTATATAGCTGTGTGTCCTATAAAGCTGTGTGTTCTATAGCTGTGTGTTCTATAGCTGTGTGTTCTACATAGCTGTGTGTTCTATATAGCTGTGTGTTCTATATAACTGTTTGTTCTATAGAGCTATGTGTTCTATATAGCTGTGTGTTCTATATAGCTGTGTGTTCTATATAGCTGTGTGTTCTATATAGCTGTGAGTTCTCCCTCTCCCTAGAGCTGTATCCAGCTACTATAAGTGCTCCTGGTTCCCACACGTTTATTGGCATTTCTTAGCTCTGTGTGTGTGTGTGTGTGTGTGTGTGTGTGTGTGTGTGTGTGTGTGTGTGTGTGTGTGTGTGTGTGTGTGTGTGTGTGTGTGTGTGTGTGTGTGTGTGTGTGTGTGTGTGTGTGTGTGTGCGTGTGTGTGTGTGTGTATGTGTGTGTGTGTGTGTGTGTGCGTATGTGTGTGTGTGCGTGTGCGTGTGTGTGTGTGTGTGTGTATATATGTTCATGACTGAATCACCATCGGGAACACACAGGCCTGGGCATGTGATGAGAGACGTAAGGAAGGAGGGAGCTAGGCAGAGATGGAGTGGGTTGTCTCTCACCCCTCCTTGGTCTGATAGGAGGGAGGGAGGATGATATAGTGATAGTTCATTGGGTCTTCACAGAGATCTCCTGCCAACTTTCCAATTGGTCTCAAGGCGTTCGCATGCTTCCCAGCCGAAACAGTTGGTACATATTATTATGAGGACATTTTGTGACGTTTTTGTTCATTTTGGGCTAGGTTTTCTCTGCTGTTCAGGCACACAACATTTTTCCTAGAGGCCGAAGCACCCCTTTGTCGGTGATTGGTCAACAGCAGGGATTCTTTAATAAAGTCTATGTCGTCATTCAACTGGAGACGATTCATTTTCGTTCACATTTTTCCACTTGAGAAATACTGCCCCAAAAATCTTAGTTAGATGTAAAATTGTGTGACTAAGATCTCTGCAAAACGTCAAAACGAACGACAGATTTCTTATCTTAGATTACTTCTGACTGTTTTGAGGAAGTGTATACTGGCTACCATGTCTCAAAATGGACAAGCAGTACTACTACTGCATGTTCCTTGTTTACTCAAGCAAATGTATTTTAAGGGTGTATACGAGCACACTAGCGGCCAACCAAACTGGGAGGGAACAACCAAACTGGGAGGGGCCAGTTGAACTGGGAGGAGCCAACCAAACCGGGAGGGGTAAACTGAATTGGGAGGTGCCAACTGTTTTACTATTTTCTTGGCCATTTGAGTCAGGTCAGGACTAGGCCTCTCAGTACTGTAGAAGAGGAAGGGGGTAAAGAGATGGAAGCAAATTATGCTTGAATTCAGCAGTGTAGAGGAGAGAGGGCCAATCTGACTGTTCCTTATTTAATGGAGTTGTCTTAATCCTCTTTAAATATTGATCCTCTGTGCCTTTACCTCTATTGTTCTTTACATCTGTCTTTGGTATCATTAAAGTGAAGACTGTTATTTTATCAAATCAATTCTCTGTAATTATTTTTACTTGATTAAACTAATCATGTAAATGCAAATAACCTGGAAGTCCGGGCACCGAGGAAAATCTTCAGATTACAAAGTTATAATTTTCCTAATGTAACTTTTCAGATATTATAATATCTGATCAATTAGTCTTCTAATGAATGAATTATTCTTTACCTCATTTCAGTCATTCCAAACGTCGTAAATTGTTGTTTATCTGCACAAACCCAGTCTTCACTATTAATCATCCATACATCAATTGTCTCAATCATTTATTTATCAACTAACTAAATAATCACCGAAATGCACATACAAACAAACAGAGTAGATATGGTTACAAGGAAATGATAGGGGATGTGCCCTAGTGGGCTAAACCGATATGACGGCTTGGTAGACAAAGAGACTGAGAAGGGCGTGAAAGACAAAACACACTACACAGTTTATATTTATAATATTTGTAATGCTAATCCTTTGCACCTGAACGCTCATTCAGGAATAATTGCCATCAATATATATATATATATTTACGCTCAGTGTGTCGTCATGATCTCTGCTGGAATCGTCCTTTTCTGTTGGAAAGTTAATCTGAGATTCTCTCTGCGTCCCTGGAGTCTTTGGTTAGGGTGGATACCTCAGAGTAACGTTCAGAAATGTTCTTATAGATAGATGTTTCGGCGGTTGTCGGTCTTCGCATTCAATGGAAACATAATTCCTAGCTGCAGACTGGTATTTAGTATCGAAGATTTGCTCTTATTCTGTCGGTATCGATAGTCTCAGAGATTAACCACGTGGTATGGTTAAGAATCCAGAAACCGAGGAATGCATGGTCTCTACTCAAACCTTAGCCCTCTCGGTTATCGAGGTGCGCTTGGTCTCTATTCAAACCTTAGCCCTCTCGGTTCTCGGGGTGTGCTTGGTCTCTATTCGAATCTTAGCCCTCTCGGTCCTCGAGGTGCGCTTGGTCTCTATTCAAACCTTAGCCCTCTCGGTTCTGGAGGTGCGCTTGGTCTCTATTTAAACCTTAGCCCTCTCGATTATCGAGGTGCGCTTGGTCTCTATTCAAACCTTATCCCTCTCGGTTATCGAGGTGCGCTTGGTCTCTACTCAAACCTTAGCCCTCTCGGTTCTCGATGTGAACTTGGTCTCTATTGAAACCTTAGCCCTCTCGGTTATCGAGGTGCGCTGGTCTGAAGGGAATTCCTCCAGCTGGAGGTTATATTCGTAACAGTAGAAAGGCTGTTCCATGATGCCAGATCAATGTCTGTGCTCATGGGGCGGGCCAATGACTTAGTTGAACTTTAAAGGGAATTGGATTCTCTTTCATTAAACAGTTTAAAATCACATTACAAAAATCTTTACTCATTCATTTTATACAATAATTAGATGCAAATATCATGACGGAGACTCTTGTATAAACAGAGTCATGGTAATGTGGCTGTATTGTCTCTCAATGAGGTCACAAACTTTAAACAAAATGGACCGGTCGTAACTGGATTCTCCACCGACCGGTTACACATTCTCCAAAACATGGATATTGTTCAGTTCTCAAGTTCTGTGAGGTAGAAGAAGTTCCTTTGTTCTACTGTGAACTTTTCTTTCTCTATACTGCATGAGGGAGAGATTCTCCTCCAGGAATTTACGACCTGAGATAACAGAGCCTGGGTGTAGGTAGAAGAGAGAGAGAGAGAGAGAGAGAGAAAGTTGAGAGAGTGAGAGAGAGAGAGTTGGTGGTGCTATCCAAAGAGGGCCATGTCATGACACCTCTTTACTCTCTGTCTTTACCTCTTTACCTCTTCATCCTCTTTCTCTTTACTTATTTATCTACTTACCTCTTTATCTCTTAACCCCTTTATCTCTGTATCTCTTTCCCTCTTTTCCCTATATCTCTTTATCCTCTTAATTCTTCATATCTCTTTCCAACTGTATCATCTTTGTGTCTTTACCTCTATCTCCTTTACCCCTTTACCTCTTTCCCTCTTTATCCACTAGGCTACATGGGGCAGCAGGAAGCCTAGTGGTTAGAGTGTTGGTGTTACGCTCGTCGTTGGATGATAAATGACTGTACCAAGGTGCAGCGTGGTAGGCGTACATTCTCTCTTTATTTTAAAATGTAACACCGGCAAAAAAACAATGAATTCCATCCTCTGAAACACACCAACATAGAAACAGAAAACAGAAAACCCACCCTAATCACACCCTGACCAAACCAAATAGAGAAATAAAAAAGCTGTCTAAGTTCAGGGCGTGACAGTACCCCCCCCCCCCCCCCCAAAGGTGCGGACTCCGGCTGAAAAACCTGACCCTATAGGGGAGGGTCCGGGTGGGCATCTATCCTCGGTGGCAGCTCCGTTTCGGGACGTAGCCCCCACTCCGCACGCTGATCACTCTGCTTCCGTGGAACTGGACCGTGGATCGTCGCCGGAGACTCCGGACTGTCGACCGGATCATCACTACAGGCTCCGGGCCATGGATCATCACTACAGGCTCTGGGCCATGGATCATCACTACAGGCTCCGGGACATGTATCATCACTACAGGCTCCGGGACATGGATCATCACTACAGGCTCTGGGACATAGATTATCACTGGAGGCTTCGTGCCATGGATTATCACTGGAGGCTCCGGGCCATGTATTATCACTAGAGGCTTCGTACGTGGAGCCGGAACAGGTCTCACCGGACTGAGGAGATGTACTGGAAGCCTGGTGCGTGGAGCTGCCACAGGGCTTACCAGTCTGGGGAGACACACTGGAGGCCTGGTACGTGGAACCGGAACAGGTCTCACCAGACTGGAGAGATGCACTGGAAGCCTGGTGCGTGGAACCGGAACAGGTCTCACCAGACTGGAGAGATGCACTGGAAGCCTGGTGTGTGAAGCAGGCTTCCATCGTCACCGTTCCTCCCTCGCTGCTTCCGCCTGTTTCCACGGCTCTCATCTCTCATGCCCTGCCATTACCTCCTCCCATGTCCATGATGTCCTCCACTCCGGGGCACGCTGCTTGGTTCCGTTGGTGGTGGGATCTTCTGTTACGCTGGTGGTGGGATCTTCTGTTACGCTCGTCGTGGGATGATAAATGACTGGACCAAGGTGCAGCGTGGTAGGCGTACATTCTTTCTTTATTTTAAAGTGTAACACCGGGAAAAAAACTATGAAACCAAACCGAACGTGAAGCTAGTCGTGCAACAAACAAAGACATGATATCTGATTCCCAATCAGAGACAACGATAGAAAGCTGCCTCCAATTGGGAATCAAACACACCAACATAGAAACAGAAAACGTAGATTGCCCACGGAAATCACACGCTGATCTAACCAAATAGAGAAATTAAAAGGCTCTCTAAGGTCAGGGCGTGACAGTTGGACTAGTAACCGAAAGGTTGCAAGATCGAATCCCCGAGCTGACAAGGAGAAAATCTGTTGTTCTGCCACTGAACAAGGCAGTTAACCCACTGTTCCTAGGCCGTCATTGTAAATAAGAATTTGTTTTTAACTGACTTGACTAGTTATATAAAGGTAAAATAATTATCTTTATTTCATTTTCCTCTTTATCTTTTTACCCCAAAACACACACACACTCTTCTCTCTCTCTCTCTCTCTCTCTCTCTCTCTCTCTCTCTCTCTCTCTCTCTCTCTCTCTCTCTCTCTCTCTCTCTCTCTCTCTCTCTCTCTCTCTCTCTCTCTCTCTCTCTCTCTCTCTCTCTCTCTCTCTCTCTCTCTCTCTCTCTCTCTCTCTCTCTCTCTCTCTCTCTCTCTCTCTCTCTCTCTCTCTCTCTCTCTCTCTCTCTCTCTCTCTGTGAACTGGTCTAGACCCTCTCTATCTCATCCCTCTTGGCTCTCAGCCCAGAATGTTGCTGCAACAATCGCCCAGTCTGATTGGTTCTCACCCAGGTCAAAGTCTGTTTCAATGAGTGAGGGAGGGGCAACATTTTGATTTTCACACAGACAGAGATTTCTCTCCCTCCCACCCCCCTTCTTAATTTACAAACATTTGTTGCGTGGTGCTTCATTGTAAGCGATATTGGCTTATATTTGACTTTCCAGTCGAGAGACTGGCAGTTGGTGTTAGGGCCTCTGGTGAGTTTGTGTGTGTGTGTGTGTGTGTGTGTGTGTGTGTGTGTGTGTGTGTGTGTGTGTGTGTGTGTGTGTGTGTGTGTGTGTGTGTGTGTGTGTGTGTGTGTGTGTGTGTGTGTGTGTGTGTGTGTGTGTGTGTGTGTGTGTGCGTGCGTGCGTGTGTGTGTGTGTGTGTGTGTGTGCATTAATATGTATCAGTATGTATTAGTGTGTTTGTTTCCATTTGTCTCTGTTAAATGCTGACTGCATCTCCTCTCCTCTCCTCTCCTCTCCTCTCCTCTCCTCTCCTCTCCTCTCCTCTCCTCTCCTCTCCTCTCCTCTCCATAGACAGAAGTGCCTTGCCTGAAGCCTGTAGCTGTGTGGACCTTCTAGACCACACCAGGAGCCCAAGGACTGCCAACCCTGCCAGCTGAACCTTCTGATCCCTGGTCCCTGGTGGTGCCCCCATCCTACCCATAATCCTCCCTGCCAGCTGAACCTTCTGATTCCTGGTCCCTAGTGGTGCCCCCATCCTACCCATAATCCTTTCCTGCCACGTCTACCACCTCTCTGGAACTGTCTCGGCTCCCTTGTAGCCTGACTGTGACAACACACAGGATTTTCATCCTTCTGTGTGGGTGAGAGGGGGCTGTCCTCCCGCTGTCCCTCCCTCCACTCCGCCCCCTGCTACCTGCTCCCTCGGCACAACATGGGCCAACCCGATCAATAATGTGTTTCGCCATCCATCTCGCCTGACAGTTCAGCTGAGGAAAGTGAGAGAGAGAGAGAGGAGTACAGAAGTTGGAACCGCCTGTACAAGGCAAGATTTCGTCAGTGCCACCAGCCCAGTGTCAGGCCCTGGAGGAATCTCATCAACCCCAGTAACAGGTTCTTAGGATGGGCAATAGATCCTAGCAGAGGCCCTGGCTCAGATCTAAAAACAGGCCTCGGATAGAAAACACCTTCTTATTGACTTGTTTCATTTTGATTTCTCTCAGTGACATTAGAAACAAACTTTCATCACACATTCTTCGACATCACATTCTGCCTGGATATCCGTTGCTCTTAATCGGCTACTTCTGCCTGGATATCCGTTGCTCTAAATCGGCTACCTCTGCCTGGTTCAAAATGGCGGTAAACCTGACACCTATTCGGGACACAAAATGGCTGACTCTGGAGGTGTGTCGTGAGTTCCAAAGAGGGACGTGCTCGCGACCGGACAGCGAGTGTAAGTTTGCCCACCCTGCCAAGAGCTGTCAGGTGGAGAATGGACGAGTCATCGCCTGCTTTGACTCCCTCAAGGTGAGTCCTCACCTGATTATGGATCTCTGAAGGTCCCACTCTGGCTTTAGGGTGAATTGTCTTTGGAGTCCACGCTCTCTCTGGTGGTTGAACATACCTATCATGCAACGTATTACCTGAATGTTTCAATCGCTGTCAGCTTGTTCTTGAGGTAGGACACAAATGAAGAGGAAGGTGCATGTGATGTGGATAGAGAGATCAGGATGAAGGAAAAGCAATATGTGTCAGGAGGTTTGGAGCTTCTGCAAGAGGAAGCTGTCTGTAAGGAGCGATATCACTATAGAGGTTCATATAGACTTGGCTGGTCTGTAAGGAGTGATATCACTATAGAGGTTCATATAGACTTGGCTGGTCTGTAAGGAGAGATATCACTATAGAGGTTCATATAGACTTGGCTGGTCTGTAAGGAGAGATATCACTATAGAGGTTCATATAGACTTGGCTGGTCTGTAAGGAGCGATATCACTATAGAGGTTCATATAGACTTGGCTGGTCTGTAAGGAGAGATATCACTATAGAGGTTCATATAGACTTGGCTGGTCTGTAAGGAGTGATATCACTATAGAGGTTCATATAGACTTGGCTGGTCTGTAAGGAGAGATATCACTATAGAGGTTCATATAGACTTGGCTGGTCTGTAAGAAGAGATATCACTATAGAGGTTCATATAGACTTGGCTGGTCTGTAAGGAGAGATATCAGTATAGAGGTTCATATAGACTTGGCCGGTCTACAGAATACAGGGTAGACATAGTTGCGTGTGTGTGTGTGTGTGTGTGTGTGTGTGTGTGTGTGTGTGTGTGTGTGTGCAGTGGTAATGGGTAGCATACAATGTGTTATTTTGGGGTCACACACTCATAGTGGGGTCTCATTCAGCCCACAGGGCTCTCTGTAATTCACTGTCTATTTCTGATCTGGCACAGACACACACTCCCACTAAACTGAGAGAAAGAGAGAGACTAAGAGAGAGTAAGAGAAAGTTAAAGCGAGAGAGAGACAGAGAGAGACAGCCAGACAGCCAGCCAGACAGCCAGCCAGCCAGCCAGCCAGACAGACAGACAGACAGACAGACAGACAGACAGAGTAAAGGTGGCTACAGCCTTCACTTGACCTGCATGCATGTGGAAGGGCAGAGTCAGGTATCTTGGGGCAGCGCGCCATTTTGTCCACATCGTCGTTGCTTTCCACCCAGAGAGGAAGTATGCCGTGTGTAGTGTATATCCACTAGGGGGCACAAGAGTAGCTTACCAAGCAAGAGGGGCCGAGGCACTCATTTTGGCTCTTAGCTAGCGACGATATTTCCACATTCGGATACGGTGTCGTATATCTTTTTTGTTTTCCAAATTCTAGCTAAAAATGTCTGGCTCGTCTGCTGTTCTATGCTTTATGGCTCTACTTTTAACCACAGAAGAAGAAGCAAACATGTCTCTAATAAACTACGATTGCTGTAGAGTTTTACTTAGAGAATGGTGAGTTCGTCCCGGCTGAACACTACAAGAGGCTACAAAGGAGAAAACACGTCTGTTGTCCAACCTGTGTGCAGTATTTTACAGGAAATAAACGTTCAATTCTGTCAGATGTTGGTTGCTAGGTTTCACGACTTGCATTCCAGCTGCTTTGTTTGTCGAATAATTAGAATTTATCTGCAGGAACCGTCGACAGAAAACATATTAAAATCCGAGCTTCGGCAAACTCGGACAGCGATTACTACAACTGCAAGGGATTTTTCTCAATGGTCCTGATGACAGTCTGTGATGTGAGGTATCATTTCACCATGATCGACATGGACCCATATTGTCCTGATGACAGTCTGAGGTGTAGAGTATCATTTCACCATGATCGACATGGACCCATATTGTCCTGATGACAGTCTGAGGTGTAGAGTATCATTTCACCATGATCGACATGGACCCATATTGTCCTGATGACAGTCTGAGGTGTAGAGTATTATTTCACCATGATCGACATGGACCCATATTGTCCTGATGACAGTCTGTGATGTGAGGTATCATTTCATTATGATCGACATGGACCCATATTGTCCTGATGACAGTCTGAGGTGTAAAGTATAATTTCACCATGATCGACATGGACCCATATTGTCCTGATGACAGTCTGAGATGTGAAGTATAATTTCATCATGATCGACATGGACCCATATTGTCCTGATGACAGTCTGAGATGTGAAGTATCATTTCATCATGATCGACATGGACCCATATTGTCCTGATGACAGTCTGAGATGTGAAGTATCATTTCACCATGATCGACATGGACCCATATTGTCCTGATGACAGTCTGTGATGTGAGGTATCATTTCATCATGATCGACATGGACCCATATTGTCCTGATGACAGTCTGAGGTGTAGAGTATCATTTCATCATGATCGACATGGACCCATATTGTCCTGATGACAGTCTGAGGTGTAGAGTATCATTTCACCATGATCGACATGGACCCATATTGTCCTGATGACAGTCTGAGATGTAGAGTATCATTTCAATATGATCGCTCATTTGGTCGGAGGGAGATGTGAGAAAGAGCCGGTCTTCTAAATATAAAACCACACACACTTTACAAAAGGACTTGGCGGCATGACCAGAGTACATAGCATATCTTGCACGTTGGCGTCTGTTCGACGATGGTTCACCTAAACAGGAAACCAATCCAGTTATCGGACAATTGGCGGGACACACACCGGCAGCAGGGTTGTAACTAGTTACCACAGCCACAAAGTCTTAAACCCTACCTATTTCGACAATTATTTTCTTAAAATCTGGTTTTAAACCTAATCCTTCCCTTAAACCAAACCTTAAACACACTGATAACCTCATGCCTAACCTGAACTGTAAATTATATTTTTTGTATTCATACATTTTTACTATAAAGCCAATTTAGACTTTGTGGCTGTGGTATGTAGAGGAATCCCAGCAGCCATTATCCTCGACTCCTTCACCTTTTTCAGATTGCGAACATACCGGACTCTTTCTCCATGTTTGTTTGATATCAGCATTGGTGTTCAAATTTCCTGATATCTCCCTCCAGCTGTCTTTTCCGAATACAACCGAAGGGCTGCAGAGGTCTCTCCAGTTCAACCAGACGCTCCTCAAAACTGGACAAAGACATAAATATAATTGCGAAACTAAAAAAAAAAAAAAATACAAAAAAGAAAGTTTGCAGGTGGAACAGCAAGTAACAACAGCATGTCCATCTCTTCCCTGTTTATACCAGAAAGGGTGTGGTTTAGACACAGGGGTGGGACCTGAAGGGATGTGGTTTAGACACAGGGGCGGGACCTGAAGGGGTGTGGTTTAGAGACAGGGGTGGGACCAGAAGGGGTGTGGTTTAGATACAGGGGCGGGACCTGAAGGGGTGTGGTTTAGAGACAGGGGTGGGACCAGAAGGGGTGTGGTGTGGACACAGGGGCGGGACCTGAAGGGGTGTGGTTTAGACACAGGGGTGGGACCTGAAGGGGTGTGGTGTAGACACAGGGGCGGGACCTGAAGGGGTGTGGTTTAGACACAGGAGTGGGACCTGAAGGGGTGTAGACACAGGAGTGGGACCTGAAGGGGTGTGGTTTAGACACAGGGGTGGGACCTGAAGGGGTGTGGTTTAGACACAGCGGTGGGACCTGAAGGGGTGTGGTGTAGACACAGGGGTGGGACCTGAAGGGGTGTGGTGTGGACACAGGGGCGGGACCTGAAGGGGTGTGGTGTGGACACAGGGGCGGGACCTGAAGGGGTGTGGTGTAGACACAGGGGCGGGACCTGAAGGGGTGTGGTGTGGACACAGGGGCGGGACCTGAAGGGGTGTGGTTTAGACACAGGGGCGGGACCTGAAGGGGTGTGGTTTAGACACAGGGGCGGGACCTGAAGGGGTGTGGTTTAGACACAGGGGCGGGACCTGAAGGGGTGTGGTTTAGACACAGGGGCAGGACCTGAAGGGGTGTGGTTTAGACACAGGGGCGGGACCTGAAGGGGTGTGGTTTAGACACAGGGGCGGGACCTGAAGGGGTGTGGTTTAGACATCTCTAGCTGTAGCTGACGGTTTTTGATGGGGATGGTTTTATTATGTTTCTTCGATTGACACACCTTTGAGTCAATAGACGTTTTATGTAGGACAGCGGGAGAACGAGGGATATTCAGAGACATAACAATACTGTAAAGGTATACAGACACTCAGAAAACCATACTGTGAATACTAGTGATGTATATATACACACTCATAAAGTCATACATTCAAAGGTTTACACTGTCACACACACATAAAGACATGCTCATAAATCATTTTCCAGGGGACAGTGAGAGACTGGGTCAGCTGGGGATGCCTCCAAGCTGGGCTTCACGGTACCTTCACGGTACCTCTTAATAATGACACACCCACACACACAGACACACACGCACACACAGACACACAGACACACGCACAAGACCGGGCTCTGTTTTCTGTTCTGTTTCCTATCAGATTGGCTGGCCAGTGTGTTATTCAGGGAAATAGTTGTAGCAGAGTAGTCTAGATTTCAGATCGAGGCCAAGGCCAAAGCCAAAGCAGTCTGGTGTTAGGAAAGGTTAGAATGAGACGGTGTGTGTGTGTGTGTGTGTGTGTGTGTGTGTGTGTGTGTGTGTGCCAAAGCCAAGCAGGGTCAGAGCTATGCATTTCAATTGTACAAACCCACATACACACACACGCACGTACACATACACACTCACGTTCGTTCATACATACACATCCAGACCTATGCCTTCTTCTCCCAAACCAAGTCTGTTGTATGCACCTGTCTCATGTCCTTTTGACACAACAATATATTTCCTTGGATGAATTCAGAAGTAAGAGGGACAGAGAGAGAGGGGGTGGAGTTACAATAGTGAAACATGTGTAGTAAGATCTATTTTCTGTTTACACTATGCTGCTTCACTTAGCTTTGGATGCAAGGCTGAGGAGGGTACAGACGGGCTGAGAGAGATGAAGGCTGAGGAGGGTACAGACGGGCAGAGAGAGATGAAGGTTGAGGAGGGTACAGACTGGGCTGAGAGAGATGAAGGCTGAGGAGGGTACAGACTGGGCTGAGAGAGATGAAGGCTGAGGAGGGTACAGACGGGCTGAGAGAGATTAAGGTTGAGGAGGGTACAGACGGGGCTGAGAGAGGGGAAGGCTGAGGAGGGTACAGACGGGGCAGAGAGATGAAGGCTGAGGAGGGTACAGACGGGCTGAGAGAGATGAAGGTTGAGGAGGGTACAGACGGGGCTGAGAGAGAGGAAGGCTTAGGAGTGTACAGACGGGGCTGAGAGAGATGAAGGATGAGGACCCCTGTCTATCCATCTCTACCTCTACCCTATCTATCCATCTCTACCTCTACCCCTGTCTATCCATCTCTACCCCTGTCTATCCATCTCTACCAATCCCCTATCTATCCATCTCTACCTCTACCCCTTTCTATGTATATCTACCCCTGTCTATCCATCTCTACCTCTACCCTATCTATCCATCTCTACCTCTACCCCTGTCTATCCATCTCTACCCCTGTCTATCCATCTCTACCAATCCCCTATCTATCCATCTCTACCTTTACCCCTGTCTATCCATCTCTACCCCTGTCTATCCATCTTTAACTCTGTCTACCCATCTCTACCTCTACCCCTATCTACCCATCTCTACCTCTACCACTGTCTATCCACCTCTACCTCTACCACTGTCTATCCATCTCTACCTCTACCCCTGTCTATCCATCTCTACCTCTACCCGTCTATCCATCTCTACCCCTGTCTATCCATCGCTAACCGTCTACCCCTGTCTATCCATCTCTACCTCTACCCCTGTCTATCCATCTTTACCCCTGTCTATCCATCTTTACCCCTGTCTATCCATCTCTACTCCTGTCTATCCATCTCTTACTTCTACCCCTGTCTATCAATCTTTACCCCTGTCTATCCATCTCTACCCCTGTCTATCCATCTCTACCCCTGTCTATCCATCTCTACCCCTGTCTATCCATCTCTACCCCTGTCTATCCATCTCTACCCCTGTCTATCCATCTCTACTCCTGTCTATCCATCTCTACGTCTCCCCCTGTCTATCCACCTCTACCACTGTCTATCCATCTCTAACCCTATCTATCCATCTCTACCGCTACCCTGTCTATCCATCTCTATCCCTGTCTATCCATCTTTACCCCCTGTCTATCCATCTCTACCCCTGTCTATCCATCTCTACTCCTGTCTATCCATTTCTTACCTCTACCCCTGTCTATCAATCTTTACCACTGTCTATCCATCTCTACCCCTGTCTATCCATCTTTACCCCTGTCTATCCATCTCTACCCGTCTATCCATCTCTACTCCCGTCTATCCATCTCTGCCACTGTCAATCCACCTCTACCTCTACCCATGTCTATCCATCTCTACCTCTACAACTGTCTATCAATCTCTACCTCTGTCTATCCATCTCTACCCCTGTCTATTCATCTCCACCTTTACCCCTGTCTATCCATCTCTACCACTGTCTATCCACCTTCACCTCCACCCTGTCTATCCACCTCTACCCCTGTCTATCCATCTCCACCTTCACCCTGTCTGTCCATTTCCACCTCTACCCCCGTCTATCCATCTCTACCCCCGTCTATCCATCTCTACCTCTACCCCCCTCTATCCATCTCTACCCCCGTCTATCCATCTCTACCTCTACCCCCCTCTATCCATCTCTACCTCTCCCCCTGTCTATCCATCTCTACCTCTACCCCCTCTCTATCCACCTCTACCCCTGTCTATCCACCTCTACCCCTGTCTATCCACCTCTACCCCTGTCTATCCACCTCTACCCCTGTCTATCCATCTCTAACCCTGTCTATCCACCTCTACCCCTTTCTATCCATCTCTACCTCTACCCCTGTCTATCCATCTCTACCCCTGTCTATCCACCTCTACCCCTGTCTATCCATCTCTACCCCTGTCTTTCCACCTCTACCTCTACCCCTGTCTATCCATCTCTACCTCTACCCCTGTCTATCCACCCCTACGCGTCTATGCACCTCTACCCCTGTCTATCCACCTCTACCCCTGTCTATCCACCTCTACCCCTGTCTATCCATCTCTACCCCTGTCTATCCACCTCTACCCCTGTCTATCCATATCTACCTCTACCCCTGTCTATCCACCTCTACCCCTGTCTATCCTCCTCTACCCCTGTCTATCCATATCTACCTCTACCCCTGTCTGTCCACCTCTACCCCTGTCTACCCATATCCACCTCTACCCCTGTCTATCCATATCTACCTCTACCCCTGTCTATCCACCTCTACCCCTGTCTACTGACCTAGAAGAACACACACGGTACTGACTGTCACGTAGAGTAGGCCAGAAGGCTCTACTGGAAAACCTAACCTCTATCAGGTAGAGTAGGCCAGAAGGCTCTACTGGAAAACCTAACCTCTATCAGGTAGAGTAGGCCAGAAGGCTATACTGGAAAACCTAACCTCTATCAGGTAGAGTAGGCCAGAAGGCTCTACTGGAAAACCTAACCTCTATCACGTAGAGTAGGCCAGAAGGCTCTACTGGAAAACCTAACCTCTATCAGGTAGAGTAGGCCAGAACGCTCTACTGGAAAACCTAACCTCTATCACGTAGAGTAGGCCAGAAGGCTCTACTGGAAAACCTAACCTCTATCACGTAGAGTAGGCCAGAAGGCTCTACTGGAAAACCTAACCTCTATCAGGTAGAGTAGGCCAGAAGGCTCTACTGGAAAACCTAACCTCTATCACGTAGAGTAGGCCAGAAGGCTCTACTGGAAAACCTCTATCAAAATAAAACAGAACAATTAACACCAATTAATTAACCAGTCACCTCGTCAAACCTACACTTTCCATTTAACTAAACATACTAAAGTACATACATTGCAACATGTTTATGAAACAATATCACAACATAACATTTACAAAATGACAAAATGACACTACTGACAGTGTCTTTCAATATGCGCATTTCAATGAGCCATTTGGGACAGGCACTACAAAGTCAGCCCAATTCCATTAGCTCGGGTCCTCATCCAGCATACCCGGAAGCTACAGAGAGAGAGAAACAGAACAAACAAACAACGCGCTCATCCACAACATCGATAAGTAAAATATATACAGTGCCTTGCGAAAGTATTCGGCCCCCTTGAACTTTGCGACCTTTTGCCACATTTCAGGCTTCAAACATAAAGATATAAAACTGTATTTTTTTGTGAAGAATCAACAACAAGTGGGACACAATCATGAAGTGGAACGACATTTATTGGATATTTCAAACTTTTTTAACAAATCAAAAACTGAAAAATTGGGCGTGCAAAATTATTCAGCCCCATTACTTTCAGTGCAGCAAACTCTCTCCAGAAGTTCAGTCAGGATCTCTGAATGATCCAATGTTGACCTAAATGACTAATGATGATAAATACAATCCACCTGTGTGTAATCAAGTCTCCGTATAAATGCACCTGCACTGTGATAGTCTCAGAGGTCTGTTAAAAGCGCAGAGAGCATCATGAAGAACAAGGAACACACACAGGCAGGTCCGAGATACTGTTCTGAAGAAGTTTAAAGCCGGATTTGGATACAAAAATATTTCCCAAGCTTTAAACATCCCAAGGAGCACTGTGCAAGCGATAATATTGAAATGGAAGGAGTATCAGACCACTGCAAATCTACCAAGACCTGGCCGTCCCTCTAAACTTTCAGCTCATACAAGGAGAAGACTGATCAGAGATGCAGCCAAGAGGCCCATGATCACTCTGGATGAACTGCAGAGATCTACAGCTGAGGTGGGAGACTCTGTCCATAGGACAACAATCAGTCGTATATTGCACAAATCTGGCCTTTGTGGAAGAGTGGCAAGAAGAAAGCCATTTCTTAAAGATATCCATAAAAAGTGTCGGTTAAAGTTTGCCACAAGCCACCTGGGAGACACACCAAACGTGGAAGAAGGTGCTCTGGTCAGATGAAACCAAAATTGAACTTTTTGGCAACAATGCAAAACGTTATGTTTGGCGTAAAAGCAACACAGCTGAACACACCATCCCCACTGTCAAACATGGTGGTGGCAGCATCATGGTTTGGGCCTGCTTTTCTTCAGCAGGGACAGGGAAGATGGTTAAAATTGATGGGAAGATGGATGGAGCCAAATACAGGACCATTCTGGAAGAAAACCTGATGGAGTCTGCAAAAGACCTGAGACTGGGACGGAGATTTGTCTTCCAACAAGACAATGATCCAAAACATAAAGCAAAATCTACAATGGAATGGTTCAAAAATAAACATATCCAGGTGTTAGAATGGCCAAGTCAAAGTCCAGACCTGAATCCAATCGAGAATCTGTGGAAAGAACTGAAAACTGCTGTTCACAAATGCTCTCCATCCAACCTCACTGAGCTCAAGCTGTTTTGCAAGGAGGAATGGGAAAAAATGTCAGTCTCTCGATGTGCAAAACTGATAGAGACATACCCCAAGCGACTTACAGCTGTAATCGCAGCAAAAGATGGCGCTACAAAGTATTAACTTAAGGGGCCTGAATAATGAATTTGCACGCCCAATTTTTCAGTTTTTGATTTGTTAAAAAAGTTTGAAATATCCAATAAATGTCGTTTCACTTCATGATTGTGTCCCACTTGTTGTTGATTCTTCACAAAAAAATACAGTTTTATATCTTTATGTTTGAAGCCTGAAATGTGGCAAAAGGTCGCAAAGTTCAAGGGGGCCGAATACTTTCGAAAGGCACTGTATTACTTGTATTAAATATGAACATTGACATAAGTGTGAAATGTATGTACTAAGACACAGAAGTTAACTTGTGTGTCGACCCACATTGTTACCTTACCTGATAATGGAGCAGGGAGGAGTGATGAATGTGAGAGTTAAAGAACCAAATGCTTCCCGCGGCCAGTGACCACGTCACACTGACCTAGAATAACACACGGTCTTGACCTAGAATAACACACGGTACTGACCTAGAATAACACACGGTACTGACCTAGAATAACACACAGTACTGACCCAGAATAACACACAGTACTGACCTAGAATAACACACGGTACTGACCTAGAATAACACACGGTCTTGACCTAGAAAAACACACGGTACTGACCTAGAATAACACACGGTACTGACCGAGAATAACACACAGTACTGACCCAGAATAACACACGGTACTGACCTAGAATAACACACGGTACTGACCTAGAATAACACACGGTACTAACCTAGAATAACACACTGTACTGACCCTAGAATAACACATAGTTCTGACCTAGAATAACACACGGTACTGACCTAGAATAACACACGGTACTGACACAGAATAACACACGGTACTGACCTAGAATAACACACGGTACTGACACAGAATAACACACAGTACTGACCTAGAATAACACACGGTACTGACACAGAATAACACACAGTACTGACACAGAATAACACACGGTACTGACCTATAATAACACACGGTACTGACCTAGAATAACACACAGTACTGACCTAGAATAACACACAGTACTGACCCTAGAATAACACACGGTACTGACCTAGAATAACACACGGTACTGACCTAGAATAACACACGGTACTGACACAGAATAACACACAGTACTGACCTAGAATAACACACACGGTACTGACCTAGAATAACACACGGTACTGACACAGAATAACACACGGTACTGACCTAGAATAACACACGGTACTGACCTAGAATAACACACGGTACTGACCTAGAATAACACACGGTACTGACCCAGAATAACACACGGTACTGACCCAGAATAACACACGGTACTGACCTAGAATAACACACACGGTACTGACCTAGAATAACACACAGTACTGACCTAGAATAACACACGGTACTGAACTAGAATAACACACTGTACTGACCTAGAATAACACATGGTACTTACCTAGAATAACACAAAGTACTGACCTAGAATAACACACAGTACTGACCCAGAATAACACATGGTACTGACCCAGAATAACACACGGTACTGAGCTAGAATAACACGGTACTGACCTAGAATAACACACGGTACTGACCTAGAATAACACACAGTACTGACCTAGAATAACACACAGTACTGACCCAGAATAACACACGGTACTGACCCAGAATAACACACGGTACTGACCCAGAATAACACACGGTACTGACACAGAACAACACACAGTACTGACACAGAATAACACACGGTACTGACCTAGAATAACACACGGTACTGACCTAGAATAACACACGGTACTGACCTAGAATAACACACAGTACTGACCTAGAATAACACACAGTACTGACCCTAGAATAACACACGGTACTGACCTAGAATAACACACGGTACTGACCTAGAATAACACACGGTACTGACACAGTATAACACACGGTACTGACACAGAATAACACACAGTACTGACCTAGAATAACACACACGGTACTGACCGAGAATAACACACACAGTACTGACACAGAATAACACACACAGTACTGACACAGAATAACACACACAGTACTGACACAGAATAACACACACAGTACTGACACAGAATAACACACGGTACTGACCTAGAATAACACACGGTACTGACCTAGAATAACACACGGTATTGACCTAGAATAACACACGGTACTGACCCAGAATAACACACGGTACTGACCCAGAATAACACACGGTACTGACCCAGAATAACACACGGTACTGACCTAGAATAACACACACGGTACTGACCTAGAATAACACACACGGTACTGACCTAGAATAACACACACGGTACTGACCTAGAATAACACACAGTACTGACCTAGAATAACACACAGTACTGACCTAGAATAACACACGGTACTGACCTAGAATAACACACACGGTACTGACCTAGAATAACACACAGTACTGACACAGAATAACACACGGTACTGACCTAGAATAACACACGGTACTGACCTAGAATAACACACGGTACTGACACAGAATAACACACAGTACTGACCTAGAATAACACACACGGTACTGACCGAGAATAACACACACAGTACTGACACAGAATAACACACACAGTACTGACACAGAATAACACACACAGTACTGACACAGAATAACACACACAGTACTGACACAGAATAACACACGGTACTGACCTAGAATAACACACGGTACTGACCTAGAATAACACACGGTACTGACCTAGAATAACACACGGTACTGACCCAGAATAACACACGGTACTGACACAGAATAACACACGGTACTGACCCAGAATAACACACGGTACTGACCTAGAATAACACACACGGTACTGACCTAGAATAACACACACGGTACTGACCTAGAATAACACACTGTACTGACCTAAAATAACACACGGTACTGACCTAGAATAACACACGGTACTGACCTAGAATAACAAACAGTACTGACCTAGAATAACACACAGTACTGACCTAGAATAACACACAGTACTGACCTAGAATAACACACACGGTACTGACCTAGAATAACACACAGTACTGACCTAGAATAGCACACAGTACTGACCTAGAATAACACACGGTACTGACCTAGAATAACACACGGTATTGACCTAGAATAACACACGGTACTGACCCAGAATAACACACGGTACTGACCCAGAATAACACACGGTACTGACCCAGAATAACACACGGTACTGACCTAGAATAACACACACGGTACTGACCTAGAATAACACACACGGTACTGACCTAGAATAACACACACGGTACTGACCTAGAATAACACACAGTACTGACCTAGAATAACACACAGTACTGACCTAGAATAACACACAGTACTGACCTAGAATAACACACGGTACTGACCTAGAATAACACACACGGTACTGACCTAGAATAACACACAGTACTGACACAGAATAACACACGGTACTGACCTAGAATAACACACGGTACTGACCTAGAATAACACACGGTACTGACACAGAATAACACACAGTACTGACCTAGAATAACACACACCGTACTGACCGAGAATAACACACACAGTACTGACACAGAATAACACACACAGTACTGACACAGAATAACACACACAGTACTGACACAGAATAACACACACAGTACTGACACAGAATAACACACGGTACTGACCTAGAATAACACACGGTACTGACCTAGAATAACACACGGTACTGACCTAGAATAACACACGGTACTGACCCAGAATAACACACGGTACTGACCCAGAATAACACACGGTACTGACCTAGAATAACACACACGGTACTGACCTAGAATAACACAAACGGTACTGACCTAGAATAACACACTGTACTGACCTAAAATAACACACGGTACTGACCTAGAATAACACACGGTACTGACCTAGAATAACAAACAGTACTGACCTAGAATAACACACAGTAGTGACCTAGAATAACACACAGTACTGACCTAGAATAACACACACGGTACTGACCTAGAATAACACACAGTACTGACCTAGAATAGCACACAGTACTGACCTAGAATAACACACACGGTACTGACCTAGAATAACACACACGGTACTGACCTAGAATAACACACACGGTACTGACCTAGAATAACACACACGGTACTGACCTAGAATAACACACAGTACTGACCTAGAATAAAACACAGTACTGACCTAGAATAACACACGGTACTGACCTAGAATAACAAACACGGTACTGACCTAGAATAACACACAGTACTGACACAGAATAACACACGGTACTGACCTAGAATAACACACTGTACTGACCTAAAATAACACACGGTACTGACCTAGAATAACACACGGTACTGACCTAGAATAACACACAGTACTGACCTAGAATAACACACAGTACTGACCTAGAATAACACACAGTACTGACCTAGAATAACACACACGGTACTGACCTAGAATAACACACAGTACTGACCTAGAATAACACACAGTACTGACACAGAATAACACACACGGTACTGACCTAGAATAACACACGGTACTGACCCAGAATAACACACGGTACTGACCTAGAATAACACACACGGTACTGACCTAGAATAACACACAGTACTGACCTAGAATAACACACAGTACTGACACAGAATAACACACACGGTACTGACCTAGAATAACACACACGGTACTGACCTAGAATAACACACACGGTACTGACCTAGAATAACAAACACGGTACTGACCTAGAATAACACACAGTACTGACACAGAATAACACACAGTACTGACACAGAATAACACACGGTACTGACCTAGAATAATACACTGTACTGACCTAGAATAACACACAGTACTGACCTAGAATAACACACAGTACTTACCTAGAATAACACACACAGTACTGACCTAGAATAACACACAGTACTGACCTAGAATAACACACAGTACTGACACAGAATAACACACACGGTACTGACCTAGAATAACACACACGGTACTGACCTAGAATAACACACACGGTACTGACCTAGAATAACACACAGTACTGACCTAGAATAACACACAGTACTGACCTAGAATAACACACGGTACTGACACAGAATAATACACGGTACTGACACAGAATAACACACAGTACTGACCTAGAATAACACACGGTACTGACACAGAATAACACACGGTACTGACACAGAATAACACACAGTACTGACCTAGAATAACACACGGTACTGACCTAGAATAGCACACATGCACATGCAGTCTTGAATGTGTGTCTGTGTCTGTGTCTGTGTGGGCACTGTCAAAAGTAATTACCTAACTCATTAAAGGAGTTTGAGTAGTGGTTCCTCAAACATCTCCAACTGCCTGTAGAACTCAGATCATATAAGTGTCACTAACTCGGATGATCTATCGCTTAGTATTTTGGAGTAATTTAAACAAATACTAGGTTACTGAGTCAATAGATGTACCGCTTGTCATCTGGGGAAGGAGAGGAGGACCAAGGTGCAGCGTGGTAAGTGTTCATATTTTAAATATTTTAATGAACACTGAAAACAAAAAAATAAACAACCAACGAACAGTCCTGTAAGGTGCAACACAACACCAAACAGAAAACAACCACCCACAAAACACAATGGAAAAACAGGATACCTAAATTTGGTTCTCCATCAGGGACAATGATTGACAGCTGCCTCTGATTGAGAACCATAACCAGGCCAAACACAGAAATAGAAAATCATAGACAAACTAACATAGACAACCCACCCAATTCTCGCCCTGACCAGACTAAAACAAAAGACAAAACCAAGGAACTAAGGTCAGAACGTGACAATATAACTTAATTTGTCTCGGTTCTGCTAATCTAAAGTTATTGAATATTTACAAGTTATGATGAATGAATATTTTATAGTCAATCTAACACGTATTAAATAAGTTATTCTTACTTGATTACAGTATGTTTCACGTCTTTAATTGAAAAAATAAAGTTGTAGTCGGACATTGATATTTCAGTTAAAAAAAAACACTTGATTTATCTGTGTTGTGCTGATATAGAATTGTCACATTGTAATAGTGACACGTGGCTCTAGTTTAAGAGGATTGTGGGTA
>NC_048591.1:41988094-42043094 GCF_013265735.2 Oncorhynchus mykiss | reverse complement strand
CAGTCACCATCACATCACTGACCCTGTATATGCCAGTCACCATAACTGACCCTGTATATGCCAGTCACCATCACTGACCCTGTATATGCCAGTCACCATCTCTGACCCTGTATATGCCAGTCACCATCACAAACTGACCCTGTATATGACAGTCACCATCACTGACCCTGTATATGCCAGTCACCATCACACACTGACCCTGTATATGCCAGTCACCATAACTGACCCTGTATATGCCAGTCACCATCACTGACCCTGTATATGCCAGTCACCATCTCTGACCCTGTATATGCCAGTCACCATCACAAACTGACCCTGTATATGACAGTCACCATCACTGACCCTGTATATTCCAGTCACCATCACTGACCCTGCATATGCCAGTCACCATCACTGACACTGTATATGCCAGTCACCATCACTGACCCTGTATATGCCAGTCACCGTCACTGACCCTGTATATGCCAGTCACCATCACTGACCCTGTACATGCCAGTCACCATCACTGACCCTGTACATGCCAGTCACCATCACTGACACTGTATATGCCAGTCACCATCACTGACCCTGTATATGCCAGTCTCCATCACTGACCCTGTATATGCCAGTCACCATCACTGACCCTGTATATGCCAGTCACCATCACTGACCCTGTATATTCCAGTCACCATCACTGACCCTGTATATGCCAGTCACCATCACATCACTGACCCTGTATATGTCAGTCACCATCACTGACCCTGTATATGCCAGTCACCATCACTGACCCTGTATATGCCAGTCACCATCACATCACTGACCCTGTATATGTCAGTCACCATCACATCACTGATCCTGTATGTCAGTCACCATCACTGAACTGTATATGTCAGTCACCATCACTGACCCTGTATATGCCAGTCACCATCACTGACCCTGTATATGCCAGTCACCATCACACACTGACCCTGTATATGCCAGTCACCATCACTGACCCTGTATATGCCAGTCACCATCACTGACCCTGTATATGTCAGTCACCATCACTTACCCTGTATATGCCAGTCACCATCTCACACTGACCCTGTATATGTCAGTCACCATCACATCACTGACCCTGTATATGCCAGTCACCATAACTGACCCTGTATATGCCAGTCACCATCACTGACCCTGTATATGCCAGTCACCATCTCTGACCCTGTATATGCCAGTCACCATCACAAACTGACCCTGTATATGACAGTCACCATCACTGACCCTGTATATGCCAGTCACCATCACACACTGACCCTGTATATGTCAGTCACCATCACATCACTGACCCTGTATATGCCAGTCACCATCACTGACCCTGTATATGCCAGTCACCATCACATCACTGACCCAGTATATGCCAGTCGCCATCACTGACCCTGTATATGCCAGTCACCATCACATCACTGACCCTGTATATGCCAGTCACCATAACATCACTGACACAGTATATGCCAGTCACCATCACTGACCCTGTATATGCCAGTCACCATCACATCACTGACCCTGTATATGCCAGTCACCATCACATCACTGACACAGTATATGCCAGTCACCATCACTGACCCTGTATATGCCAGTCACCATCACTGACCCTGTATATTCCAGTCACCATCACTGACCCTGTATATGCCAGTCACCATCACATCACTGACACAGTATGTGCCAGTCACCATCACTGACCCTGTATATGCCAGTCACCATCACATCACTGACCCTGTATATGCCAGTCACCATCACATCACTGACACAGTATATGCCAGTCACCATCACTGACCCTGTATATGCCAGTCACCATCACTGACCCTGTATATTCCAGTCACCATCACTGACCCTGTATATGCCAGTCACCATCACATCACTGACCCTGTATATGTCAGTCACCATCACTGACCCTGTATATGCCAGTCACCATCACTGACCCTGTATATGCCAGTCACCATCACATCACTGACCCTGTATATGTCAGTCACCATCACATCACTGATCCTGTATGTCAGTCACCATCACTGAACTGTATATGTCAGTCACCATCACTGACCCTGTATATGCCAGTCACCATCACTGACCCTGTATATGCCAGTCACCATCACACACTGACCCTGTATATGCCAGTCACCATCACTGACCCTGTATATGCCAGTCACCATCACTGACCCTGTATATGTCAGTCACCATCACTTACCCTGTATATGCCAGTCACCATCTCACACTGACCCTGTATATGTCAGTCACCATCACATCACTGACCCTGTATATGCCAGTCACCATAACTGACCCTGTATATGCCAGTCACCATCACTGACCCTGTATATGCCAGTCACCATCTCTGACCCTGTATATGCCAGTCACCATCACAAACTGACCCTGTATATGACAGTCACCATCACTGACCCTGTATATGCCAGTCACCATCACACACTGACCCTGTATATGTCAGTCACCATCACATCACTGACCCTGTATATGCCAGTCACCATCACTGACCCTGTATATGCCAGTCACCATCACATCACTGACCCAGTATATGCCAGTCGCCATCACTGACCCTGTATATGCCAGTCACCATCACATCACTGACCCTGTATATGCCAGTCACCATCACATCACTGACACAGTATATGCCAGTCACCATCACTGACCATGTATATGTCAGTCACCATCACATCACTGACCCAGTATATGCCAGTCACCATCACTGACCCTGTATATGCCAGTCACCATCACTGACCCTTTATATGCCAGTCACCATCACTGACCATGTATACAGTCCGGCCTGCTAGCCGTTGGCTATCTTATCGGCTGCTATCTGAATAGACAATCGGACAATTTTTATTTTATTTTTATTTATTTATTTATTTTTCTTCTTGGGCCTCTATAACTATATCTATTGTTTTTATTTTTGTTGTTGTTGTGTGATTTGGATTCATCCCCTCTACCACACGGAAACCCACTAATCTACTGACGGAACGCAAGAGTTGGCTAATAACAGACCTCCATCTTATGCTAGCTTGCTCCTATGCTAGCTTGCTACCGATTTAGCTGTCTAAATCGCCGTGACCCCCAACCAACCTCTCCACTCACTGGACCCTTTTGATCACTCGACTGAGCATGCCTCTCCTTCATGTCAATATGCCTTGTCCATTGCTGTTCTGGTTAGTGTTTATTGGCTTATTTCACTGTAGAGCCTCTAGTCCTGCTCATTATACCTTATCCAACCTATTAGTTCCACCACCCACACATGCAATGACATCTCCTGGTTTCAATGATGTTTCTAGAGACAATATCTCTCTCTTCATCACTCAATACCTAGGTTTACCTCCACTGTATTCACATCCTACCTTACCTTTGTCTGTACATTATACCTTGATGCTATTTTATCGCCCCCAGAAACCTCCTTTTACTCTCTGTTCCAGACGTTCTAAACGACCAATTCTTATTGCTTTTAGCCGCACCCTTATTCTACTCCTACTCTGTTCATCTGGCGATGTAGAGGTGAATCCAGGCCCTGCAGTGCCTAGCTCCACTCCTATTCCCCAGGCGCTCTCTTTTGACGACTTCTGTAACCGTAATAGCCTTGGTTTCATGCATGTTAACATTAGAAGCCTCCTCCCTAAGTTTGTTCTATTCACTGCTTTAGCACACTCTGCCAACCCGGATGTTCTAGCTGTGTCTGAATCCTGGCTTAGGAAGACCACCAAAAATTCAGACATTTTAATTCCAAACTACAACATTTTCAGACAAGATAGAACTGCCAAAGGGGGCGGTGTTGCAATCTACTGCAAAGATAGCCTGCAGAGTTCTGTCCTACTATCCAGGTCTGTACCCAAACAATTTGAACTTCTACTTTTAAAAATCCACCTCTCTAAAAACAAGTCTCTCACCGTTGCCGCCTGCTATAGACCACCCTCTGCCCCCAGCTGTGCTCTGGACACCATATGTGAACTGCTAGGCGACCTAAACTGGAACATGCTTAACACCCCAGCCATCCTACAATCTAAACTTGATGCCCTCAACCTCACACAAATTATCAATGAACCTACCAGGTACCTCCCCAAAGCCTTAAACACGGGCACCCTCATACAGTGAGTTGCGAAAGTATTCGGCCCCCTTGAACTTTGCGACCATTTGCAACATTGTATATGCCTGTCACCATCACTGACCCTGTATATGCCAGTCACCATCACTGACCCTGTATATGTCAGTCACCATCACTTACCCTGTATATGCCAGTCACCATCTCACACTGACCCTGTATATGTCAGTCACCATCACATCACTGACCCTGTATATGCCAGTCACCATAACTGACCCTGTATATGCCAGTCACCATCACTGACCCTGTATATGCCAGTCACCATCTCTGACCCTGTATATGCCAGTCACCATCACAAACTGACCCTGTATATGACAGTCACCATCACTGACCCAAGGAGCGATTTGTCCTAAACAAATAATCTTTCAGGAAAAACTGAACATTTGCTATCTGAGAGTCTCCTCATTGAAAACATCTGAAGTTCTTCAAAGGTAAATTATTTTTTTGAATGCTTTTCTGTTTTTTTGTGTAAATGTTGCCAGCTGAATGCTAATGCTAAATGCTACGTTAGCCATCAATACTGTTACACAAATGCTTGTTTTGCAATGGTTGAGAAGCATATTTTGAAAATCTGAGATGACAGTGTTGTTAACAAAAGGCTAAGCTTGAGAGCTAGCATATTTATTTCATTTCATTTGCGATTTTCATGAATAGTTAACGTTGCGTTATGGTAATGAGCTTGAGTCTGTATTCACGAACCCGGATCCGGGATGGGGAGATCAGAAAGGTTAAAGCCGGATTTGGATACAAAAAGATTTCCCAAGCTTTAAACATCCCAAGGAGCACTGTGCAAGCGATAATATTGAAATGGAAGGAGTATCAGACCACTGCAAATCTACCAAGACCTGGCCGTCCCTCTAAACTTTCAGCTCATACAAGGAGAAGACTGATCAGAGATGTAGCCAAGAGGCCCATGATCACTCTGGATGAACTGCAGAGATCTACAGCTGAGGTGGGAGACTCTGTCCATAGGACAACAATCAGTCGTATATTGCACAAATCTGGCCTTTATGGAAGAGTGGCAAGAAGAAAGCCATTTCTTAAAGATATCCATAAAAAGTGTCGGTTAAAGTTTGCCACAAGCCACCTGGGAGACACACCAAACATGTGGAAGAAGGTGCTCTGGTCAGATGAAACCAAAATTGAACTTTTTGGCAACAATGCAAAACGTTATGTTTGGCGTAAAAGCAACACAGCTGAACACACCATCCCCACTGTCAAACATGGTGGTGGCAGCATCATGGTTTGGGCCTGCTTTTCTTCAGCAGGGACAGGGAAGATGGTTAAAATTGATGGGAAGATGGATGGAGCCAAATACAGGACCATTCTGGAAGAAAACCTGATGGAGTCTGCAAAAGACCTGAGACTGGGACGGAGATTTGTCTTCCAACAAGACAATGATCCAAAACATAAAGCAAAATCTACAATGGAATGGTTCAAAAATAAACATATCCAGGTGTTAGAATGGCCAAGTCAAAGTCCAGACCTGAATCCAATCGAGAATCTGTGGAAAGAACTGAAAACTGCTGTTCACAAATGCTCTCCATCCAACCTCACTGAGCTCGAGCTGTTTTGCAAGGAGGAATGGGAAAACATTTCAGTCTCTCGATGTGCAAAACTGATAGAGACATACCCCAAGCGACTTACAGCTGTAATCGCAGCAAAAGGTGGCGCTACAAAGTATTAACTTTAAGGGGGCTGAATAATTTTGCACGCCCAATTTTTCAGTTTTTGATTTGTTAAAAAAGTTTGAAATATCCAATAAATGTTGTTCCACTTCATGATTGTGTCCCACTTGTTGTTGATTCTTCACAAAAAAATACAGTTTTATATCTTTATATTTGAAGCCTGAAATGTGTCAAAAGGTCGCAAAGTTCAAGGGGGCCGAATACTTTCGCAAGGCACTGTAGATATCATCCTAACCAACTTGCCCTCTAAATACACCTCTGCTGTTTTCAACCAAGATCTTAGCGATCACTGCCTCATTGCCTGCATCCGTAATGGGTCAGCGGTCAAACGACCTCCACTCATCACTGTAAAACGCTCCCTGAAACACTTCAGCGAGCAGGCCTTTCTAATCGACCTGGCCGGGGTATCCTGGAAGGATATTGATCTCATCCCGTCAGTAGAGGATGCCTGGATATTTTTTTTAAATGCCTTCCTAACCATCTTAAATAAACATGCCCCATTCAAGAAATGTAGAACCAGGAATAGATATAGCCCTTGGTTCTCCCCATACCTGACTGCCCTTAACCAACAAAAAAACATCCTATGGCGTTCTGCATTAGCATCGAACAGCCCCCGTGATATGCAGCTGTTCAGGGAAGCTAGAAACCATTATACACAGGCAGTTAGAAAAGCCAAGGCTAGCTTTTTCTAGCAGAAATTTGCTTCCTGCAACACTAACTCAAAAAAGTTCTGGGACACTGTAAAGTCCATGGAGAATAAGAACCCCTCCTCCCAGCTGCCCACTGCACTGAAGATAGGAAACACTGTCACCACTGATAAATCCACCATAATTGAGAATTTCAATAAGCATTTTTCTACGGCTGGCCATGCTTTCCACCTGGCTACTCCTACCCCGGTCAACAGCACTGCACCCCCCACAACAACTCGCCCAAGCCTTCCCCATTTCTCCTTCTCCCAAATCTGCTCAGCTGATGTTCTGAATGAGCTGCAAAATCTGGACCCCTACAAATCAGCCGGGCTAGACATTCTGGACCCTTTCTTTCTAAAATGATCTGCCAAAATTGTTTCCACCCCTATTACTAGCCTGTTCAACCTCTCTTTCGTGTCGTCTGAGATTCCCAAAGATTGGAAAGCAGCTGCGGTCATCCCCCTCTTCAAAGGGGGTGACACTCTTGACCCAAACTGCTACAGACCTATATCTATCCTACCATGCCTTTCTAAGGTCTTCGAAAGCCAAGTCAACAAACAGATTACCGACCATTTCGAATCTCACCATACCTTCTCTGCTATGCAATCTGGTTTCAGAGCTGGTCATGGGTGCACCTCAGCCACGCTCAAGGTCCTAAATGATATCTTAACCGCCATCGATAAGAAACATTACTGTGCAGCCGTATTCATTGATCTGGCCATGGCTTTCGACTCTGTCAATCACCACATCCTCATTGGCAGACTCGACAGCCTTGGTTTCTCAAATGATTGCCTCGCCTGGTTCACCAACTACTTCTCTGATAGAGTTCAGTGTGTCAAATCGGAGGGTCTGCTGTCCGGACCTCTGGCAGTCTCTATGGGGGTGCCACAGGGTTCAATTCTTGGACCGACTCTCTTCTCTGTATACATCAATGAGGTCGCTCTTGCTGCTGGTGAGTCTCTGATCCACCTCTACGCAGACGACACCATTCTGTATACTTCTGGCCCTTCTTTGGACACTGTGTTAACAACCCTCCAGGCAAGCTTCAATGCCATACAACTCTCCTTCCGTGGCCTCCAATTGCTCTTAAATACAAGTAAAACTAAATGCATGCTCTTCAACCGATCGCTACCTGTACCTACACGCCTGTCCAACATTACTACTCTGGACGGCTCTGACTTAGAATACGTGGACAACTACAAATACTTAGGTGTCTGGTTAGACTGTAAACTCTTCTTCCAGACCCATATCAAACATCTCCAATCCAAAGTTAAATCTAGAATTGGCTTCCTATTTCACAACAAAGCATCCTTCACTCATGCTGCCAAACATACCCTTGTAAAACTGACCATCCTACCAATCCTCGACTTTGGCGATGTCATTTACAAAATAGCCTCCAATACCCTACTCAACAAATTGGATGCAGTCTATCACAGTGCAATCCGTTTTGTCACCAAAGCCCCATATACTACCCACCATTGCGACCTGTACGCTCTCGTTGGCTGGCCCTCGCTTCATACTCGTCGCCAAACCCACTGGCTCCATGTCATCTACAAGACCCTGCTAGGTAAAGTCCCCCCTTATCTCAGCTCGCTGGTCACCATTGCATCTCCCACCTGTAGCACACGCTCCAGCAGGTATATCTCTCTAGTCACCCCCAAAACCAATTCTTTCTTTGGCCGCCTCTCCTTCCAGTTCTCTGCTGCCAATGACTGGAATGAACTACAAAAATCTCTGAAACTGGAAACACTTATCTCCCTCACTAGCTTTTTAAGCACCAACTGTCAGAGCAGCTCACAGATTACTGCACCTGTACATAGCCCACCTATAATTTAGCCCAAACAACTACCTCTTTCCCTACTGTATTTAATTTCTTTATTTATTTTGCTCCTTTGCACCCCTATTCTTTTTATTTCTACTTTGCACATTCTCCCATTGCAAATCTACCATTCCAGTGTTTTACTTGCTATCCTGTATCTACTTTGCCACCATGGCCTTTTTGCCTTTACCTCCCTTATCTCACCTCATTTGCTCACATCGTATATACACTTGTTTATACTGTATTATTGACTGTATGTTTGTTTTACTCCATGTGTAACTCTGTGTCGTTGTATGTGTCGAACTGCTTTGCTTTATCTTGGCCAGGTCGCAATTGTAAATGAGAACTTGTTCTCAACTTGCCTACCTGGTTAAATAAAGGTGAAATAATAAAAAAAAATAATAATAATACGCCAGTCACCATCACTGACCCTGTATATGCCAGTCACCATCACTGACCCTGTATATGTCAGTCACCATCACATCACTGATCCTGTATGTCAGTCACCATCACTGAACTGTATATGCCAGTCACCATCATTGACCCTGTATATGCCAGTCACCATCACACACTGACCCTGTATATGCCAGTCACCATCACTGACCCTGTATATGCCAGTCACCATCACTGACCCTGTATATGTCAGTCACCATCACTTACCCTGTATATGCCAGTCACCATCTCACACTGACCCTGTATATGTCAGTCACCATCACATCACTGACCCTGTATATGCCAGTCACCATCACTGACCCTGTATATGCCAGTCACCATCACTGACCCTGTATATGCCAGTCACCATCACTGACCCTGTATATGCCAGTCACCATCACTGACCCTATATATGCCAGTCACCATCACACACTGACCCTGTCTATGACAGTCACCATCACTGACCCTGTATATGCCAGTCACCATCACTGACCCTGTATATGTCAGTCACCATCACATCACTGACCCTGTATATGCCAGTCACCATCACTGACCCTGTATATGCCAGTCACCATCACATCACTGACCCAGTATATGCCAGTCGCCATCACTGACCCTGTATATGCCAGTCACCATCACATCACTGACCCTGTATATGCCAGTAACCATCACATCACTGAAACAGTATATGCCAGTCACCATCACTGACCATGTATATGTCAGTCACCATCACATCACTGACCCAGTATATGCCAGTCACCATCACTGACCCTGTATATGCCAGTCACCATCACTGAACCTGTATATGCCAGTCACCATCACTGACCATGTATACGCCAGTCACCATCACTGACCCTGTATATGCCAGTCACCATCACACACTGACCCTGTATATGCCAGTCACCATCACACACTGACCCTGTATATGCCATTCACCATCACATCACTGACCCTGTATATGCCAGTCACCATCACTGACCCTGTATATGCCAGTCACCATCACACACTGACCCTGTACATGCCAGTCACCATCACTGACCCTGTATATGCCACTCACCATCTCTGACCCTGTATATGCCAGTCAGTGTCACCATCACTGACCCTGTATATGCCAGTCACCATCACACACTGACCCTGTATATGCCACTCACCATCACTGACCCTGTATATGCCAGTCACCATCACATCACTGACCCTGTATATGCCAGTCGCCATCACTGACCCTGTATATGCCAGTCACCATCACATCACTGACCCAGTATATGCCAGTCGCCATCACTGACCCTGTATATGCCAGTCACCATCACACACTGACCCTGTATATGCCAGTCACCATCACTGACCCTGTATATGCCAGTCACCATCACTGACCCTGTATATGCCAGTCACCATCACTGACCCAGTATATGCCAGTCACCATCACTGACCCTGTATATGCCAGTCACCATCACTGAACCTGTATATGCCAGTCACCATCACTGACCATGTATACGCCAGTCACCATCACTGACCCTGTATATGCCAGTCACCATCACACACTGACCCTGTATATGCCAGTCACCATCACACACTGACCCTGTATATGCCATTCACCATCACATCACTGACCCTGTATATGCCAGTCACCATCACTGACCCTGTATATGCCAGTCACCATCACACACTGACCCTGTACATGCCAGTCACCATCACTGACCCTGTATATGCCACTCACCATCTCTGACCCTGTATATGCCAGTCAGTGTCACCATCACTGACCCTGTATATGCCAGTCACCATCACACACTGACCCTGTATATGCCACTCACCATCACTGACCCTGTATATGCCAGTCACCATCACATCACTGACCCTGTATATGCCAGTCGCCATCACTGACCCTGTATATGCCAGTCACCATCACATCACTGACCCAGTATATGCCAGTCGCCATCACTGACCCTGTATATGCCAGTCACCATCACTGACCCTGTATATGCCAGTCACCATCACTGACCATGTATACGCCAGTCACCATCTCTGACCCTGTATGTGCCAGTCACCATCACACACTGACCCTGTATATGCCAGTCACCATCACATCACTGACCCTGTATATGCCAGTCACCATCACTGACCCTGTATATGCCAGTCACCATCACACACTGACCCTGTATATGCCAGTCACCATCACATCACTGACCCTGTATATGCCAGTCACCATCACTGACCCTGTATATGTCAGTCACCATCACATCACTGACCCTGTATATGCCACTCACCATCTCTGACCCTGTATATGCCAGTCAGTGTCACCATCACTGACCCTGTATATGCCAGTCACCATCACACACTGACCCTGTATATGCCACTCACCATCACTGACCCTGTATATGCCAGTCACCATCACATCACTGACCCTGTATATGCCAGTCGCCATCACTGATCCTGTATATGCCAGTCACCATCACATCACTGACCCAGTATATGCCAGTCGCCATCACTGACCCTGTATATGCCAGTCACCATCACATCACTGACCCTGTATATGCCAGTCACCATCACATCACTGACACAGTATATGCCAGTCACCATCACTGACCATGTATATGTCAGTCACCATCACATCACTGACCCAGTATATGCCAGTCACCATCACTGACCCTGTATATGCCAGTCACCATCACTGACCCAGTATATGCCAGTCACCATCACTGACCATGTATACGCCAGTCACCATCTCTGACCCTGTATGTGCCAGTCACCATCACACACTGACCCTGTATATGCCAGTCACCATCACATCACTGACCCTGTATATGCCAGTCACCATCACTGACCCTGTATATGCCAGTCACCATCACACACTGACCCTGTATATGCCAGTCACCATCACATCACTGACCCTGTATATGCCAGTCACCATCACTGACCCTGTATATGTCAGTCACCATCACATCACTGATCCTGTATGTCAGTCACCATCACTGAACTGTATATGCCAGTCACCATCACTGACCCTGTATATGCCAGTCACCATCACACACTGACCCTGTATATGCCAGTCACCATCACTGACCCTGTATATGCCAGTCACCATCACTGACCCTGTATATGTCAGTCACCATCACTTACCCTGTATATGCCAGTCACCATCTCACACTGACCCTGTATATGTCAGTCACCATCACATCACTGACCCTGTATATGCCAGTCACCATCACTGACCCTGTATATGCCAGTCACCATCACTGACCCTGTATATGCCAGTCACCATCACTGACCCTGTATATGCCAGTCACCATCACTGACCCTGTATATGCCAGTCACCATCACACACTGACCCTGTCTATGACAGTCACCATCACTGACCCTGTATATGCCAGTCACCATCACTGACCCTGTATATGTCAGTCACCATCACTTACCCTGTATATGCCAGTCACCATCTCACACTGACCCTGTATATGTCAGTCACCATCACATCACTGACCCTGTATATGCCAGTCACCATCACTGACCCTGTATATGCCAGTCACCATCACTGACCCTGTATATGCCAGTCACCATCACTGACCCTGTATATGTCAGTCACCATCACATCACTGATCCTGTATGTCAGTCACCATCACTGAACTGTATATGCCAGTCACCATCATTGACCCTGTATATGCCAGTCAACATCACACACTGACCCTGTATATGCCAGTCACCATCACTGACCCTGTATATGCCAGTCACCATCACTGACCCTGTATATGTCAGTCACCATCACTTACCCTGTATATGCCAGTCACCATCTCACACTGACCCTGTATATGTCAGTCACCATCACATCACTGACCCTGTATATGCCAGTCACCATCACTGACCCTGTATATGCCAGTCACCATCACTGACCCTGTATATGCCAGTCACCATCACTGACCCTGTATATGCCAGTCACCATCACACACTGACCCTGTCTATGACAGTCACCATCACTGACCCTGTATATGCCAGTCACCATCACTGACCCTGTATATGTCAGTCACCATCACATCACTGACCCTGTATATGCCAGTCACCATCACTGACCCTGTATATGCCAGTCACCATCACATCACTGACCCAGTATATGCCAGTCGCCATCACTGACCCTGTATATGCCAGTCACCATCACATCACTGACCCTGTATATGCCAGTCACCATCACATCACTGAAACAGTATATGCCAGTCACCATCACTGATCATGTATATGTCAGTCACCATCACATCACTGACCCAGTATATGCCAGTCACCATCACTGACCCTGTATATGCCAGTCACCATCACTGAACCTGTATATGCCAGTCACCATCACTGACCATGTATACGCCAGTCACCATCACTGACCCTGTATATGCCAGTCACCATCACACACTGACCCTGTATATGCCAGTCACCATCACACACTGACCCTGTATATGCCAGTCACCATCACATCACTGACCCTGTATATGCCAGTCACCATCACTGACCCTGTATATGCCAGTCAGTGTCACCATCACTGACCCTGTATATGCCAGTCACCATCACACACTGACCCTGTATATGCCACTCACCATCACTGACCCTGTATATGCCAGTCACCATCACATCACTGACCCTGTATATGCCAGTCGCCATCACTGACCCTGTATATGCCAGTCACCATCACATCACTGACCCAGTATATGCCAGTCGCCATCACTGACCCTGTATATGCCAGTCACCATCACACACTGACCCTGTATATGCCAGTCACCATCACTGACCCTGTATATGCCAGTCACCATCACTGACCCTGTATATGCCAGTCACCATCACTGACCATGTATACGCCAGTCACCATCTCTGACCCTGTATGTGCCAGTCACCATCACACACTGACCCTGTATATGCCAGTCACCATCACATCACTGACCCTGTATATGCCAGTCACCATCACTGACCCTGTATATGCCAGTCACCATCACACACTGACCCTGTATATGCCAGTCACCATCACATCACTGACCCTGTATATGCCAGTCACCATCACTGACCCTGTATATGTCAGTCACCATCACATCACTGACCCTGTATATGCCACTCACCATCTCTGACCCTGTATATGCCAGTCAGTGTCACCATCACTGACCCTGTATATGCCAGTCACCATCACACACTGACCCTGTATATGCCACTCACCATCACTGACCCTGTATATGCCAGTCACCATCACATCACTGACCCTGTATATGCCAGTCGCCATCACTGACCCTGTATATGCCAGTCACCATCACATCACTGACCCAGTATATGCCAGTCGCCATCACTGACCCTGTATATGCCAGTCACCATCACATCACTGACCCTGTATATGCCAGTCACCATCACATCACTGACACAGTATATGCCAGTCACCATCACTGACCATGTATATGTCAGTCACCATCACATCACTGACCCAGTATATGCCAGTCACCATCACTGACCCTGTATATGCCAGTCACCATCACTGACCCAGTATATGCCAGTCACCATCACTGACCATGTATACGCCAGTCACCATCTCTGACCCTGTATGTGCCAGTCACCATCACACACTGACCCTGTACATGCCAGTCACCATCACTGACCCTGTATATGCCACTCACCATCTCTGACCCTGTATATGCCAGTCAGTGTCACCATCACTGACCCTGTATATGCCAGTCACCATCACACACTGACCCTGTATATGCCACTCACCATCACTGACCCTGTATATGCCAGTCACCATCACATCACTGACCCTGTATATGCCAGTCGCCATCACTGACCCTGTATATGCCAGTCACCATCACATCACTGACCCAGTATATGCAAGTCGCCATCACTGACCCTGTATATGCCAGTCACCATCACACACTGACCCTGTATATGCCAGTCACCATCACTGACCCTGTATATGCCAGTCACCATCACTGACCCTGTATATGCCAGTCACCATCACTGACCATGTATACGCCAGTCACCATCTCTGACCCTGTATGTGCCAGTCACCATCACACACTGACCCTGTATATGCCAGTCACCATCACATCACTGACCCTGTATATGCCAGTCACCATCACTGACCCTGTATATGCCAGTCACCATCACACACTGACCCTGTATATGCCAGTCACCATCACATCACTGACCCTGTATATGCCAGTCACCATCACTGACCCTGTATATGTCAGTCACCATCACATCACTGACCCTGTATATGCCACTCACCATCTCTGACCCTGTATATGCCAGTCAGTGTCACCATCACTGACCCTGTATATGCCAGTCACCATCACACACTGACCCTGTATATGCCACTCACCATCACTGACCCTGTATATGCCAGTCACCATCACATCACTGACCCTGTATATGCCAGTCGCCATCACTGACCCTGTATATGCCAGTCACCATCACATCACTGACCCAGTATATGCCAGTCGCCATCACTGACCCTGTATATGCCAGTCACCATCACATCACTGACCCTGTATATGCCAGTCACCATCACATCACTGACACAGTATATGCCAGTCACCATCACTGACCATGTATATGTCAGTCACCATCACATCACTGACCCAGTATATGCCAGTCACCATCACTGACCCTGTATATGCCAGTCACCATCACTGACCCAGTATATGCCAGTCACCATCACTGACCATGTATACGCCAGTCACCATCTCTGACCCTGTATGTGCCAGTCACCATCACACACTGACCCTGTATATGCCAGTCACCATCACATCACTGACCCTGTATATGCCAGTCACCATCACTGACCCTGTATATGTCAGTCACCATCACATCACTGATCCTGTATGTCAGTCACCATCACTGAACTGTATATGCCAGTCACCATCACTGACCCTGTATATGCCAGTCACCATCACACACTGACCCTGTATATGCCAGTCACCATCACTGACCCTGTATATGCCAGTCACCATCACTGACCCTGTATATGTCAGTCACCATCACTTACCCTGTATATGCCAGTCACCATCTCACACTGACCCTGTATATGTCAGTCACCATCACATCACTGACCCTGTATATGCCAGTCACCATCACTGACCCTGTATATGCCAGTCACCATCACTGACCCTGTATATGCCAGTCACCATCACTGACCCTGTATATGCCAGTCACCATCACTGACCCTGTATATGCCAGTCACCATCACACACTGACCCTGTCTATGACAGTCACCATCACTGACCCTGTATATGCCAGTCACCATCACTGACCATGTATACGCCAGTCACCATCTCTGACCCTGTATGTGCCAGTCACCATCACACACTGACCCTGTACATGCCAGTCACCATCACTGACCCTGTATATGCCACTCACCATCTCTGACCCTGTATATGCCAGTCAGTGTCACCATCACTGACCCTGTATATGCCAGTCACCATCACACACTGACCCTGTATATGCCACTCACCATCACTGACCCTGTATATGCCAGTCACCATCACATCACTGACCCTGTATATGCCAGTCGCCATCACTGACCCTGTATATGCCAGTCACCATCACATCACTGACCCAGTATATGCCAGTCGCCATCACTGACCCTGTATATGCCAGTCACCATCACACACTGACCCTGTATATGCCAGTCACCATCACTGACCCTGTATATGCCAGTCACCATCACTGACCCTGTATATGCCAGTCACCATCACTGACCATGTATACGCCAGTCACCATCTCTGACCCTGTATGTGCCAGTCACCATCACACACTGACCCTGTATATGCCAGTCACCATCACATCACTGACCCTGTATATGCCAGTCACCATCACTGACCCTGTATATGCCAGTCACCATCACACACTGACCCTGTATATGCCAGTCACCATCACATCACTGACCCTGTATATGCCAGTCACCATCACTGACCCTGTATATGTCAGTCACCATCACATCACTGACCCTGTATATGCCACTCACCATCTCTGACCCTGTATATGCCAGTCAGTGTCACCATCACTGACCCTGTATATGCCAGTCACCATCACACACTGACCCTGTATATGCCACTCACCATCACTGACCCTGTATATGCCAGTCACCATCACATCACTGACCCTGTATATGCCAGTCGCCATCACTGACCCTGTATATGCCAGTCACCATCACATCACTGACCCAGTATATGCCAGTCGCCATCACTGACCCTGTATATGCCAGTCACCATCACATCACTGACCCTGTATATGCCAGTCACCATCACATCACTGACACAGTATATGCCAGTCACCATCACCGACCATGTATATGTCAGTCACCATCACATCACTGACCCAGTATATGCCAGTCACCATCACTGACCCTGTATATGCCAGTCACCATCACTGACCCAGTATATGCCAGTCACCATCACTGACCATGTATACGCCAGTCACCATCTCTGACCCTGTATGTGCCAGTCACCATCACACACTGACCCTGTATATGCCAGTCACCATCACATCACTGACCCTGTATATGCCAGTCACCATCACTGACCCTGTATATGCCAGTCACCATCACACACTGACCCTGTATATGCCAGTCACCATCACATCACTGACCCTGTATATGCCAGTCACCATCACTGACCCTGTATATGTCAGTCACCATCACATCACTGATCCTGTATGTCAGTCACCATCACTGAACTGTATATGCCAGTCACCATCACTGACCCTGTATATGCCAGTCACCATCACACACTGACCCTGTATATGCCAGTCACCATCACTGACCCTGTATATGCCAGTCACCATCACTGACCCTGTATATGTCAGTCACCATCACTTACCCTGTATATGCCAGTCACCATCTCACACTGACCCTGTATATGTCAGTCACCATCACATCACTGACCCTGTATATGCCAGTCACCATCACTGACCCTGTATATGCCAGTCACCATCACTGACCCTGTATATGCCAGTCACCATCACTGACCCTGTATATGCCAGTCACCATCACTGACCCTGTATATGCCAGTCACCATCACACACTGACCCTGTCTATGACAGTCACCATCACTGACCCTGTATATGCCAGTCACCATCACTGACCCTGTATATGTCAGTCACCATCACATCACTGACCCAGTATATGCCAGTCACCATCACATCACTGACCCAGTATATGCCAGTCGCCATCACTGACCCTGTATATGCCAGTCACCATCACATCACTGACCCTGTATATGCCAGTCACCATCACATCACTGAAACAGTATATGCCAGTCACCATCACTGACCATGTATATGTCAGTCACCATCACATCACTGACCCAGTATATACCAGTCACCATCACTGACCCTGTATATGCCAGTCACCATCACTGAACCTGTATATGCCAGTCACCATCACTGACCATGTATACGCCAGTCACCATCACTGACCCTATATATGCCAGTCACCATCACACACTGACCCTGTATATGCCAGTCACCATCACACACTGACCCTGTATATGCCAGTCACCATCACATCACTGACCCTGTATATGCCAGTCACCATCACTGACCCTGTATATGCCAGTCACCATCACACACTGACCCTGTACATGCCAGTCACCATCACTGACCCTGTATATGCCACTCACCATCTCTGACCCTGTATATGCCAGTCGGTGTCACCATAACTGACCCTGTATATGCCAGTCACCATCACACACTGACCCTGTATATGCCACTCACCATCACTGACCCTGTATATGCCAGTCACCATCACATCACTGACCCTGTATATGCCAGTCACCATCACTGACCCTGTATATGCCAGTCACCATCACATCACTGACCCAGTATATGCCAGTCGCCATCACTGACCCTGTATATGCCAGTCACCATCACATCACTGACCATGTATATGCCAGTCACCATCACATCACTGACACAGTATATGCCAGTCACCATCACTGACCATGTATATGTCAGTCACCATCACATCACTGACCCAGTATATGCCAGTCACCATCACTGACCCTGTATATGCCAGTCACCATCACTGACCCTGTATTTGCCAGTCACCATCACTGACCATGTATACGCCAGTCACCATCACTGACCCTGTATGTGCCAGTCACCATCACACACTGACACTGTATATGCCAGTCACCATCACATCACTGACCCTGTATATGCCAGTCACCATCACACACTGACCCTGTATATGCCAGTCACCATCACACACTGACCCTGTATATGCCAGTCACCATCACATCACTGACCCTGTATATGCCAGTCACCATCACTGACCCTGTATATGCCAGTCACCATCACACACTGACCCTGTACATGCCAGTCACCATCACTGACCCTGTATATGCCACTCACCATCTCTGACCCTGTATATGCCAGTCAGTATCACCATCACTGACCCTGTATATGCCAGTCACCATCACACACTGACCCTGTATATGTCAGTCACCATCACATCACTGACCCTGTATATGCCAGTCACCATCACTGACCCTGTATATGCCAGTCACCATCACATCACTGACCCAGTATATGCCAGTCGCCATCACTGACCCTGTATATGCCAGTCACCATCACATCACTGACCCTGTATATGCCAGTCACCATCACATCACTGACACAGTATATGCCAGTCACCATCACTGACCATGTATATGTCAGTCACCATCACATCACTGACCCTGTATATGCCAGTCACCATCACTGACCCTGTATATGCCAGTCACCATCACTGACCATGTACACGCCAGTCACCATCACTGACCCTGTATGTGCCAGTCACCATCACACACTGACCCTGTATATGCCAGTCACCATCACACACTGACCCTGTATATGCCAGTCACCATCACATCACTGACCCTGTATATGCCAGTCACCATCACTGACCCTGTATATGCCAGTCACCATCACACACTGACCCTGTATATGCCAGTCACCATCACATCACTGACCCTGTATATGCCAGTCACCATCACTGACCCTGTATATGCCAGTCACCATCACACACTGACCCTGTATATGCCAGTCACCATCACACACTGACCCTGTATATGCCAGTCACCATCACACACTGACCCTGTATATGCCAGTCACCATCACATCACTGACCCTGTATATGCCAGTCACCATCACTGACCATGTATACGCCAGTCACCATCACTGACCCTGTATATGCCAGTCACCATCACACACTGACCCTGTATATGCCAGTCACCATCACACACTGACCCTGTATATGCCAGTCACCATCACATCACTGACCCTGTATATGCCAGTCACCATCACTGACCCTGTATATGCCAGTCACCATCACACACTGACCCTGTACATGCCAGTCACCATCACTGACCCTGTATATGCCACTCACCATCTCTGACCCTGTATATGCCAGTCAGTGTCACCATCACTGACCCTGTATATGCCAGTCACCATCACACACTGACCCTGTATATGTCAGTCACCATCACATCACTGACCCTGAATATGCCAGTCACCATCACATCACTGACCCTGTATATGCCAGTCACCATCACTGACCATGTATACGCCAGTCACCATCACTGACCCTGTATATGCCAGTCACCATCACACACTGACCCTGTATATGCCAGTCACCATCACACACTGACCCTGTATATGCCAGTCACCATCACATCACTGACCCTGTATATGCCAGTCACCATCACTGACCCTGTATATGCCAGTCACCATCACACACTGACCCTGTACATGCCAGTCACCATCACTGACCCTGTATATGCCAGTCAGTGTCACCATCACTGACCCTGTATATGCCAGTCACCATCACACACAACTTCCACAAAGCTGTGAACGATCTGAGAGACACGGCATGAAGGGCATTCTATGCCATCAAGAGAAATGTACATTTCAACATACCAATTAGGATTTGGCTAAAAATACTTGAATCAGTCGTAGAGCCCATTGCCCTTTATGGTTGTGAGGTCTGGGGTCCGCTCACCAACCAAGACTTCACAAAATGGGACAAAACACCAAATTGAGACTCTGCACGCAGAATTCTGCAAAAATATCCTCCGTGTACAACGTAGAACACCAAATAATGCATGCAGAGCAGAATTAGGCCGATACCCACAAATGATCAAAATCCAGAAAAGAGCCGTTAAATTCTACAACCACCTAAAAGGAAGAGATTCACAAACCTTCCATAACAAAGCCATCACCTACAGAGAGATGAACCTGGAGAAGAGTCCCCTAAGCAAGCTGGTCCTGGGGCTCTGTTCACAAACACAAACACATCCTACAGAGCCCCAGGACAACAGCACAATTAGACCCAACCAATTCATGAGAAAACAAAAAGAGAATTACTTGACACATTGGAAAGAATTAACAAAAAAAACAGAGCAAACTAGAATGCTATTTGGCCCTAAACAGAGAGTACACAGCGGCAGAATACCTGACCACTGTGACTGACCCAAAATTAAGGAAAGCTTTGACTATGTACAGACTCAGTGAGCATAGCCTTGCTATTGAGAAAGGCCGCCGTAGGCAGACATGGCTCTCAAGAGAAGACAGGCTATGTGCTCACTGCCCACAAAATGCGGTGGAAACTGAGCTGCACTTCCTAACCTCCTGCCCAATGTATGACCATATTAGAGAGACATATTTCCCTCAGATTACACAGATCCACAAAGAATTCGAAAACAAATCCAATTTTGAAAAACTCCCATATCTACTGGGTGAAATTCCACAGTGTGCCATCTCAGCAGCAAGATTTGTGACCTGTTGCCACGAGAAAAGGGCAACCAGTGAAGAACACACACCATTGTAAATACAACCCATATTTATGCTTATTTATTTTATCTTGTGTCCTTTAACCATTTGTACATTGTTAAAACACTGTATATATATATATATATATATATATAATATGACATTTGTAATGTCTTTACTGTTTTGAAACCTCTGTATGTGTAATGTTTACTGTTAATTTTTGTTGTTTTTCACTTTATATATTCACTTTGTATGTTGTCTACCTCACTTGCCTTGGCAATGTTACCACATGTTTCCCATGCCAATAAAGCCCTTGAATTGAATTGAATTGAATTGAGAGAGAGAGAGACAGAAAGAGAGAGAGAGAGAGACAGAGAGAGAGAGAGACAGAGAGGAAGAGAGAGAGAGGGAGGAAGAGAGAGAGAGACAGAGAGGAAGAGATAGAGAGAGATAGACAGAGAGAGATACAGAGAGAGAGAGAGACAGAGAGAGAGACAGAGAGAGAGAGACAGAGAGAGAGACAGAGAGAGAGACAGAGAGACAGAGAGAGAGAGAGAGAGACAGGAGAGAGAGAGAGAGAGACAGAGACAGAGAGAGAGACAGGAGAGAGAGAGAGAGAGAGAGACAGAGAGAGAGAGAGAGAGAGACAGGAGAGAGAGAGAGAGAAAGGAGAGAGACAGGAGAGAGAGAGAGACAGGAGAGAGAGAGACGAGAGAGAGAGAGACAGGAGAGAGAGAGAGACAGTAGAGAGACATAGAGAGAGAGAGAGACAGAGAGACAGAGAGAGAGAGACAGGAGAGAGAGAGAGATAGGAGAGAGAGAGAGAGACAGGAGAGAGAGAGAGACAGGAGAGAGAGAGAGAGAGAGATGGCTGTAATATCATTTTATTGCTATGCTGTCGCCGCGCTTTTTGTCGACATTGATATTTTTCAAAGGTGTTTAATTTGATTTGAGCTGCATCAGACTAAAGTAGAGCTGCCTCCATTCTGTCCTCACATCATGTCTGCTTTCGGCTAACGCTTGGCTGCTTATCTTCCCCTAGGCTCTATCTGGGTATCAGATCTTGCCTCACTTAGACTCCAGATGAGTGATCTGTCTGCACTAAGATCACTGAAAGGGTGCGGTGGGGTTATCCACATGCCAACAGCATCCATGTTTTCCTGCAGATATTGTAACACCTGTCTCGATTCTAATAATTTTTTTGGGGGGTGGGATTGTTTTAAGACGGTCCTACCAAGGACCATTTAGCTTTATGAAATTGAATTTGAATATGAATTTTAAGGCCCCCCCGTAGGGCTAAAAAAATGTACACTACCGTAGAATGGTTTGGAGTCACTTAGAAAGAAAAGCAACACAAAAAATGTGTCCATTTATAATGGTATCAAATTGATCAGAAATACAGTGTATACATTGTTAATGTTGTAAATAACTTTTGTAGCTGGAAACGGCTGATTTTTTTAACACAGGCGTACAGAGGCCCATTATCAGAAACTATCACTCCTGTGTTCCAATGGTGAACAACTGAGCAAGATTGACATGTACATTACAGTGTCCAGTTTGAGAAACACCTCACAAGTCCTCAACTGGCAGCTTCATTAAATAGTACCCGCAAAGCATCAGTCTCAACGTCAACAGTGAAGAGGTGACTCCGGGATGCTGGCCTTCTATGCAGAACACCAGTCTCAACGTCAACAGTGAAGAGGTGACTCCAGGATGCTGGCCTTCTAGGCAGAACACCAGTCTCAACGTCAACAGTGAAAAGGTGACTCCGGGATGCTGGCCTTCTAGGTAGAGTTGCAAAGAAAAACCCATATCTCAGACTGGCCAATAAAAATAAAAGATTAAGATGGGCAAAAGAACACAGACACTGGACAGAGGAACTCTGCCTAGAAGACCAGCATCCCGGAATCACCTCTTCACTGTTGACGGTGAGACTGGTGTTTTGCGGACACTACAGTATTTAATGAAGCTGCCAGTTGAGGACTTGTGAGGCGTCTGTTTCTCAAACTAGACCCTATAATGTAATGTAGTACACAGCGTTGTACGAGATCTTCAGTTTCTTGGCAATTTCTCACATGGAATAGCCTTCATTTCTCAGAACAAGAAAAGACTGACGAGTTTCAGAAGAAAGTTCTTTGTTTCTGGCCATTTTGAGCCTGTAATTGAACTCACAAATGCTGATGCTCCAGATGCTAAACTAGATGAAAGAAGGCCAGTTTTATTCCTTCTTTAATACGAACAACAGTTTTCAGCTGTGCTAACATAATTGCAAAAGGGTTTTCTAATAATACATTAGCCTTTTTAAAATGATAAACTTGGATTAGCTAACACAACGTGCCAATGGAACACAGGAGTGATAGTTTCTGATAATGGGCCTCTGTACGCCTATGTAGATATTCCGTAAAAAATGTGCCGTTTCCAGCTACAACAGTCATTTACAACATTAACAATGTCTACACTGTATTTCTGATCAATTTGATGTTATTTTAAATGGACACATTTTGTTTTCTTTCAAAAACAAGGACATTTTTTTAAGTGACCCCAAACTTTTGAACGGTAGTGTATATTTACAAATTATTTGAGAAAACAGTGAAGTTAATCGTACTGCCCTAGAAATGAATTGAATAACAGATTCATACCGAACAGATGGTCAAAAGTACATTTAAAGGAAGTGTCTAGCCCGAACCTTCCGGACACTACCCTCTGGGCAACCACTGCTTGAATCAATGTTGTTTTCACATTATTTCAATACAATTACGTTGAAACAATGTGGAATAGAAGTTGAATTGACGTCTGTATCCAGTGGGTACAGAACTTGGCACATGGACGGCATCGACTTCAGCCTGTAGAGGTCGTAGACCGGAGAACACCATTGTATTCGTGAGAGTCTCATCTCTCAGTAGCTGGGATCATTTTGGTGCCAAACTGTTCGTAATTTTTTGGTTGAGCGGATCGATTTTGAGAATGTAGCTGTACAACGGCCATCTTTCACCTCAGATTCAGAGGGCCGACATCGGCAGATACAGTGGATGGAGACGCAGTCCATGTAAAAAATGTTTTATGTTTTTAATATGCTGATTTGATTTAAGTACAGGCGCAGGAATATGGAAAGAGATGCACTCAAAGAGACAACAAGAGAGAGAATGAGAGTGGGCTAGGGAGAGAGAGGGAGAGAGAGAGAGAGAAAAGGCAAAGGAGAGATAGGGAAATGGGGAGTAAGAGTGAGAAAGAGAGGGAGAAAGACAGAGAAAGAGATTAGACTGTCCTCTAAAATGGATGGTCCCACCCTTGATCGATGATGATCTATGAAGATGAGTGTTTAGCCGGAAGGCGCTATGTGGGAGCCGTGACTGTGCTGGGACATCAAGAGTGTGTATCAGGAAGGAGATGTGTGGGAAGGGTAGAGGGGACCCATGACTGTGCTGGGACATCAAGAGTGTGTAGCAGGAAGGAGATGTGTGGGAAGGGTAGAGGGACATCAAGAGTGTGTAGCAGGAAGGAGATGTGTGGGAAGGGAAGAGGGAAGCCATGACTGTGCTGGGACATCAAGAGTGTGTAGCAGGAAGGAGATGTGTGGGAAGGGTAGAGGGACATCAGGAGTGTGTAGCAGGAAGGAGATGTGTGGGAAGGGTAGTGGGGGGCCGTGACTGTGCTGGGACATTAAGAGTGTGTAACAGCAAGGAGATGTGTGGGAAGGGAAGAGGGAAGCCATGACTGTGCTGGGACATCAAGAGTGTGTAGCAGGAAGGAGATGTGTGGGAAGGGTAGAGGGACATCAAGAGTGTGTAGCAGGAAGGAGATGTGTGGGAAGGGTAGTGGGGGGCCGTGACTGTGCTGGGACATCAAGAGTGTGTAACAGCAAGGAGATGTGTGGGAAGGGTAGTGGGGGGCCGTGACTGTGCTGGGACATCAAGAGTATGTAGCAGGAAGGAGATGTGTGGGAAGGGTAGAGGGGACCCATGACTGTGCTGGGACATCAAGAGTATGTAGCAAGAAGGAGATGTGTGGGAAGGGTAGAGGGACATCAGGAGTGTGTAGCAGGAAGGAGATGTGTGGGAAGGGTAGAGGGACATCAAGAGTGTGTAGCAAGAAGGAGATGTGTGGGAAGGGTAGAGGGACATCAAGAGTGTGTAGCAGGAAGGAGATGTGTGGGAAGGGTAGAGGGACATCAAGAGTGTGTAGCAGGAAGGAGATGTGTGGGAAGGGTAGAGGGACATCAAGAGTGTGTAGCAGGAAGGAGATGTGTGGGAAGGGTAGAGGGACATCAAGAGTGTGTAGCAGGAAGGAGATGTGTGGGAAGGGAAGAGGGACATCAATAGTGTGTAGCAGGAAGGAGATGTGTGGGAAGGGTAGAGGGACATCAAGAGTGTGTAGCAGGAAGGAGATGTGTGGGAAGGGTAGAGGGACATCAAGAGTGTGTAGCAGGAAGGAGATGTGTGGGAAGGGTAGAGGGACATCAAGAGTGTGTAGCAGGAAGGAGATGTGTGGGAAGGGTAGAGGGACATCAAGAGTGTGTAGCAGGAAGGAGATGTGTGGGAAGGGAAGAGGGACATCAATAGTGTGTAGCAGGAAGGAGATGTGTGGGAAGGGTAGAGGGACATCAAGAGTGTGTAGCAGGAAGGAGATGTGTGGGAAGGGAAGAGGGAAGCCATGACTGTGCTGGGACATCAAGAGTGTGTAGCAGGAAGGAGATGTGTGGGAAGGGTAGAGGGACATCAGGAGTGTGTAGCAGGAAGGAGATGTGTGGGAAGGGTAGTGGGGGGCCGTGACTGTGCTGGGACATTAAGAGTGTGTAACAGCAAGGAGATGTGTGGGAAGGGAAGAGGGAAGCCATGACTGTGCTGGGACATCAAGAGTGTGTAGCAGGAAGGAGATGTGTGGGAAGGGTAGAGGGACATCAAGAGTGTGTAGCAGGAAGGAGATGTGTGGGAAGGGTAGTGGGGGGCCGTGACTGTGCTGGGACATCAAGAGTGTGTAACAGCAAGGAGATGTGTGGGAAGGGTAGTGGGGGGCCGTGACTGTGCTGGGACATCAAGAGTATGTAGCAGGAAGGAGATGTGTGGGAAGGGTAGAGGGGACCCATGACTGTGCTGGGACATCAAGAGTATGTAGCAAGAAGGAGATGTGTGGGAAGGGTAGAGGGACATCAGGAGTGTGTAGCAGGAAGGAGATGTGTGGGAAGGGTAGAGGGACATCAAGAGTGTGTAGCAAGAAGGAGATGTGTGGGAAGGGTAGAGGGACATCAAGAGTGTGTAGCAGGAAGGAGATGTGTGGGAAGGGTAGAGGGACATCAAGAGTGTGTAGCAGGAAGGAGATGTGTGGGAAGGGTAGAGGGACATCAAGAGTGTGTAGCAGGAAGGAGATGTGTGGGAAGGGTAGAGGGACATCAAGAGTGTGTAGCAGGAAGGAGATGTGTGGGAAGGGAAGAGGGACATCAATAGTGTGTAGCAGGAAGGAGATGTGTGGGAAGGGTAGAGGGACATCAAGAGTGTGTAGCAGGAAGGAGATGTGTGGGAAGGGTAGAGGGACATCAAGAGTGTGTAGCAGGAAGGAGATGTGTGGGAAGGGTAGAGGGACATCAAGAGTGTGTAGCAGGAAGGAGATGTGTGGGAAGGGTAGAGGGACATCAAGAGTGTGTAGCAGGAAGGAGATGTGTGGGAAGGGTAGAGGGACATCAAGAGTGTGTAGCAGGAAGGAGATGTGTGGGAAGGGTAGAGGGACATCAAGAGTGTGTAACAGGAAGGAGATGTGTGGGAAGGGTAGAGGGACATCAAGAGTGTGTAGCAGGAAGGAGATGTGTGGGAAGGGAAGAGGGACATCAATAGTGTGTACCAGGAAGGAGATGTGTGGGAAGGGTAGAGGGACATCAAGAGTGTGTAGCAGGAAGGAGATGTGTGGGAAGGGTAGAGGGACATCAAGAGTGTGTAGCAGGAAGGAGATGTGTGGGAAGGGCAGAGGGACATCAAGAGTGTGTAGCAGGAAGGAGATGTGTGGGAAGGGTAGAGGGACATCAAGAGTGTGTAGCAGGAAGGAGATGTGTGGGAAGGGTAGAGGGACATCAAGAGTGTGTAGCAAGAAGGAGATGTGTGGGAAGGGTAGAGGGACATCAAGAGTATGTAACAGGAAGGAGATGTGTGGGAAGGGTAGAGGGACATCAAGAGTGTGTAGCAGGAAGGAGATGTGTGGGAAGGGAAGAGGGACATCAATAGTGTGTAGCAGGAAGGAGATGTGTGGGAAGGGTAGAGGGACATCAAGAGTGTGTAGCAGGAAGGAGATGTGTGGGAAGGGTAGAGGGACATCAAGAGTGTGTAGCAGGAAGGAGATGTGTGGGAAGGGTAGAGGGACATCAAGAGTGTGTAGCAGGAAGGAGATGTGTGGGAAGGGTAGAGGGACATCAAGAGTGTGTAGCAGGAAGGAGATGTGTGGGAAGGGTAGAGGGACATCAAGAGTGTGTAGCAGGAAGGAGATGTGTGGGAAGGGTAGAGGGACATCAAGAGTGTGTAGCAGGAAGGAGATGTGTGGGAAGGGTAGAGGGACATCAAGAGTGTGTAACAGGAAGGAGATGTGTGGGAAGGGTAGAGGGACATCAAGAGTGTGTAGCAGGAAGGAGATGTGTGGGAAGGGAAGAGGGACATCAAGAGTGTGTACCAGGAAGGAGATGTGTGGGAAGGGTAGAGGGACATCAAGAGTGTGTAGCAGGAAGGAGATGTGTGGGAAGGGTAGAGGGACATCAAGAGTGTGTAGCAGGAAGGAGATGTGTGGGAAGGGCAGAGGGACATCAAGAGTGTGTAGCAGGAAGGAGATGTGTGGGAAGGGTAGAGGGACATCAAGAGTGTGTAGCAGGAAGGAGATGTGTGGGAAGGGTAGAGGGACATCAAGAGTGTGTAGCAAGAAGGAGATGTGTGGGAAGGGTAGAGGGACATCAAGAGTATGTAACAGGAAGGAGATGTGTGGGAAGGGTAGAGGGACATCAAGAGTGTGTAGCAGGAAGGAGATGTGTGGGAAGGGCAGAGGGACATCAAGAGTGTGTAGCAGGAAGGAGATGTGTGGGAAGGGTAGAGGGACATCAAGAGTGTGTAGCAGGAAGGAGATGTGTGGGAAGGGTAGAGGGACATCAAGAGTGTGTAGCAGGAAGGAGATGTGTGGGAAGGGTAGAGGGACATCAAGAGTGTGTAACAGGAAGGAGATGTGTGGGAAGGGTAGAGGGACATCAAGAGTGTGTAGCAGGAAAGAATAAACAAACACATCAGCTTGCTCTTTTCTTGTCAACGACAAATCTCCCTACACAAAACAACACAAATGTATTCATGCGCTATACAGTACATTATAAGTACAGAACAGATCAGTCTTCCTTCCTTCCTTCCTTCCTTCCTTCCTTCCTTCCTTCCTTCCTTCCTTCCTTCCTTCCTTCCTTCCTTCCTTCCTTCCTTTCTTCACTTCTCCAGCCTCTCTCTCTCTCCTCTCTGTCACATGATTAGGGGTTTATTTACAAGCTTAAATTAGCCACAGTTAACTTGTCATAGTCAGCCTGCCTCTTCATGACCTCACCACACCCCCCAACCCCTCCATCACTCCCTCACTGACTTGTTCTCTCTCTGCCTCTCTCTCACCTGGATTGGCATCTCCCTCTAGAAATAACCATTGCCCCCTCTCTCTCTCTCTCTCTAGCCCTTAAACATCAACTAGATTCTGACTGATATGACTTCTTTATAGAATGCATTACCTGCAGATGATGTATTTTTGCTTGTGCATTTGTCAAAGCAGGGGATTCCCCATCCATTTTTGGCTGACCTCATCATTGGCATCTCAAGGCCTTTCTAGCTGTGCTGGTAATAGTTAAAGGATTACAGGCGTTTTCATTACTGCTGTTCTTCCCCCAGTGTGGGGCTCTGACGGTTACTCATTCTAATGGCGGCAGCACAGAAACCAATACAAGGGGGAACACTGGCTGGCTGCCCCCCCCCCCCCCGTGTGTGTGTGTGTGTGTGTGTGTGTGTGTGTGTGTGTGTGTGTGCGCGCGCGTGCGAACGTGCCTGGTGGGAGTCATCTATTGGGTTTGTAAAGGAATGATATACTAACCATAGACAGTATTGATGATATACTAACCATAGACAGTACTAATGATATACTAACCAGAAAGTACTAATGATATACTAACCATATACAGTATTAATTATATACTAACCATAGACAGTACTAATGATATACTAACCATAGACAGTACTAATGATATACTAACCACAGACAGTACTAATGATATACTAACCATAGACAGTACTAATGATATACTAACCATAGACAGTACCAATGATATACTAACCATAGACAGTACTAATGATATACTAACCACAGACAGTACTAATGATATACTAACCACAGATAGTACTAATGATATACTAACCATAGACAGTACTAATGATATACTAACCATAGACAGTACTAATGATATACTAACCACAGACAGTACTAATGATATACTAACCACAGATAGTACTAATGATATACTAACCATAGACAGTACTAATGATATACTAACCACAGACAGTACTAATGATATACTAACCACAGACAGTACTAATGATATACTAACCACAGACAGTACTAATGATATACTAACCATAGACAGTACTAATGATATACTAACCACAGATAGTACTAGTGATATACTAACCACAGACAGTACTAATGATATACTAACCATAGACAGTATTAATGACATGCTAACCATAGACAGTATTAGTTATACCCTAACCAAAGGAAACCCGGACATCGGATCTCATTGTCTCTATATGAGTGGGGTTGAGTTCTCCTGTACAAGACATACTCTATCACACTGTACATCTCTGCCTCTTTTCTTTTTTCTCATTCTCCTTGTTTCCATCCAGATGGAACTACGCCTTATAGCTCAAACTGGGAATAAAGAGAGAGAGAGACAAACGTTGGATTAAAGCCTTGATGAAAAAGGTATTACCCAGAATGCCACAAATACTGTTACTGGCCATTAAGCAATTGACAGAGAGCAGAAAAGGGGGTTTAGATATGGAAGGTTTGAATTCCCGAGGGCCATTGTAGCCCATTTCAATTTATCACCGGAAGAACAGTACAAATATGGGAAGAAAATAATTAGGGTCTGTTTGCATGTTGGCTAGTTTTCAATTAAGGTTTTTAATAAGACTTGGTGCTCACTCACTCTCCCTCCCTGCCTGCTTTTTCACCCTGGCAGAATGAAGTGATACAACTGAATTAGGGTGCTGATGAGGTATTAGGGTGCTGATGAGGTATTGGACTGCTGATGAGGTATTATGATGTTGATGAGGTATTAGGCTGCTGATAAGGTATTAGGCTGCTGATGAGGTATTAGACTGCTGATGAGGTATTAGACTGCTGATGAGGTATTGGACGGCTGATGAGGTATTAGACTGCTGATGAGGTATTGGACTGCTGATGAGGTATTGGACTGCTGATGAGGTATTGAGCTGCTGATGAGGTATTAGACTGCTGATGAGGTATTAGACTGCTGATGAGGTATAGGGCTGCTGATGAGGTATTAGACTGCTGATGAGGTATTGGGCTGCTGATGAGGTATTAGACTGCTGATGAGGTATAGGGCTGCTGATGAGGTATTAGACTGCAGATGAGGTATTGGGCTGTTAATGAGGTATTAGGCTGCTGATGAGGTAATGGACTGCTGATGAGGTATTATGCTGCTGAGGAGGTATTATGCTGCTGATGAGGTATTAGACTGCTGATGAGGTATTAGACTGCTGATGATGTATTAGACTGCTGATGAGGTATTAGTCTGCTGATTTAGGTTTTGGGCTGAAGATGAGGTATGTGGCTGCTGATGAGGTATCAGCGTTCTAATGAGGTTTTGGGCTGCTGATGAGGTATTAGACTGCTGATGAGGTATTGGACTACTGATGAGGTATGGGGCTGCTGATGAGGTATCAGTGTTCTAATGAGGTTTTGGGCTGCTGATGAGGTATTGGACTGCTGATGAGGTATTAAGCTGCTGATTAGGTATTATGCTGCTGATGAGGTATTAGACTGCTGATGAGGTATCAGCATTCTAATGAGGTTTTGTGCTTCTGATGAGGTATTAGACTGCTGATGAGGTATAGGGCTGCTGATGAGGTATTAGACTGCTGATGAGGTATGGGGCTGGTGATGAGGTATTAGACTGCTGATGAGGTATTAGACTGCTGATGAGGTATTGGACTGCTGATGAGGTATTATGCTGCTGATGAGGTATTAAGCTGCTGATGAGGTATTATGCTGCTGATGAGGTATTATGCTGCTGATGAGGTATTAGACTGCTGATGAGGTATCAGCATTCTAATGAGGTTTTGTGCTTCTGATGAGGTATTAGACTGCTTATCAGGTATCAGCATTCTAATGAGGTTTTTGGCTGCTGATGAGGTATTAGACTGCTGATGAGGTATTATAGTGCTGATGAGGTATTAGACTGCTGATGAGGTATTAGACTGCTGATGAGATATTAAGCTGCTGATAAGGTATCAGCGTTCTAATGAGATATTGGGCTGCTGATGAGGTATTGGACTGCTGATGAGCTATTAAGCTGCTGATGAGGTATCAGCGTTCTAATGAGGTATTGGGCTGCTGATGAGGTATTAGACTGCTGATGAGGTATTAGACTGCTGATGAGTTATTAGACTGCTGCTGATGAGGTTTGGAGATTGTGAATAATAACAGAGGAAGTGCCACCCTCAGATTGGGGAGAGGGGTGTGAAGGAGGGATGGAGGGAGGGAGGGAGCAATAGAAGGATAAGTAATAAAGAGGTGTGATGGAGGGAAGGATATGAGGAGTAACAGCAGTAACAACAAATCGCTATCTATTACTAAATTCAATTGAAGGGCTTTGTTAGCATGGGAAACATATGCTAACATTGCCAAAGCAAGTGAAATAGATAATAGACAGACGTCAAGAAATCAACAGTAAACATTACACTCAGAAACATTTTAAAGGATTAGAGACATTTCAAATGTCATATTATGTCTATATACTGTACAGTGTTGTAACATCAAAGTCCAAAAGGGACAATAAAATAAATATGGGTTTTGTGAATTCTTGGTTGGTGAGCGGACCCCAGACCTGACAACCATAAAGGGCTCTATGACAGATTCAAGTATTTTTAGCCAGATCCTAATTGGTATGTCAAATTTTATGTTCCTTTTGATGGCATAGAAGTCCCTTCTTGCCTTGTCTCTCAGATTGTTCACAGCTTTGTGGAAGTTTACTGTTGTGCAGATGTTTAGGCCGAGTGTGTCATTTTTTTGTGTGCTCTGGACAGTGGTTCCCAAACTTTTTATAGTCCCGTACCCCTTCAAACATTCAACCTCCAGCTGCATTCTCTCTCTAGCACCAGAGTCAGCGCAATCACAAATATTGTTTTTTGCCGTCATTGTAAGCCTTATATTATATATATATTATAAATTATATGATACATTTATTAAACATAAGAATGGGTGTATGTTTTTGTCACAACCGGCTCGTGGAAAGTGACAAAGAGCTCTTATAGGACAAGGGCACAAATAATAATATAATAATAATCAATCATTTAGCTCTTTATTTAGCAATCTTACATATAAAACCTTATTTGTTCTTCGAAAATTATGAATAACTCACCACAAGGTCACGAGAAGGATATGCTGGAAAAGAAGCCCATAACTCTACAATGTTGGGTTGTATTGGAGAGACCTCTCAGTCTTAAATCATTTTCCACACACAGTCTGTGCCTGTATTTAGTTTTCATGCTAGTGAGGGCCGAGAATCCACTCTCACATAGGTACGTGGTTGCAAAGGGCATTAGTGTCTTAACAGCATGATTTGCCAAGGGTAGGATACTCTGAGGGCAGCCCAATCCAGAAATCTGACAGCAGCTTCTGATTAAATTCAATTTTCACATAACCGCTTGTTTCCATTTTGGTGAGTCTCTCTTGTTCAGATATCGGTAAGTGGACTGAAGGCAGGGCATGAAAGGGATAATGAATCCAGTTGTTTGTGTCATCTGTTTTGGGAAAGTATCTGTGTAATTGCGCACCCAACACACGCTTCGCCATATCACATTTGACATTGTCCGTAAGCTTGTGTTCATTTTCACACAAATTATCATACAATGACGGAAAGACCTGTGTGTTGTCCTTGATAACTCAGACAGTGAAGAGCTCCAACTTCTTAATCATAGCCTCAGTTTTGTCCCGCACATTGAAAATAGTTGTGGAGAGTCCCTGTAATCCTAGATGTAGATCCTGCTGAACGCGGAACAAGGAAGAGCTTGGTTTTGTTGTTTTGAAAGGTTTGTTGTTTTGAAAGTGTATTGGAAAGTTCTTAGTAGCTAGCTAGCTTCTTAGTTTGGATCCTGCGACACAGTTGGCATCAGTTGCTGGGACTGCTGGTCTCTGTCCAGTGATCCGGCCGACCAAGGACGGGTCCGAGGAGCTACTTGGCGCCGCTGCATATCAAGCTAGTGGGGTTTTCTTGAACGCAGCCCGCGACGCGGTTAGCCATTGTGGCTGGGACCACTGATTTTCCCGGGTTCGCAGCGGTCTATATCCCTGCTGTTTGTTTTTTTTCAATTTTCCCCATGACCTGCCCTGTCTGGAACTGCGAGGAGTAACAGCGTAACCTACGTTGCTAGCTTCCCTGACAAAGACCAAAGCCGGCGGGAGTACCGTTGAGGACAGTGGTGTATCTCTATCACGTGAAGATTTGTTTTACCAAACAAAAAGAGACACACGAGCAGTTGTTACAGCAACAAGAAAAAAGTTAAGTGTTTTGTCCAAATACTCGTGGATTCTACTAATAAAAGAATGGACGACCTGACCAGAGACGTCCAGGAACTGAAGAACAATTTGCAGTTCTCCCTGGGCCAGCTCGATGGAGTTGAAACAGGAGAACGGAAATATGACAGCAATCTGTAAGTCATTGAGAGAGGACATCAGTTCTGTGAGTGAATCCATGATAACAGGGAATCTCGAGGAACAATCAAGGTAGAACAACATGGTTGTGGATTAAATTTCTGATTCTCCACATGAGACCTGGATGGAGTCTGAGGACTAAGTGAGGGAAATGATCTCTGAGAAATTGAAGGCAGACCACAGAAATATTGAGGTGGAGCTAGCAGGACTGGAAGACGCACCACCGGCCGCCCAGGTGACAGGCCCAGGCCAATAGTGGTCAAGTTTCTGAGTTCAAGGACAAGGTAGCTGTTCTGAAAAGAGCCGAGAACTTGAGAGGAACGTATATCTTCCTCTATGAGGACTATCCAAAATCTGTGTGCCAGAAGAGGAAAGAACTGATACCAGCCATGAAAGCTGCCAGAGCGCGTGGGACATTGCTTATATCCGCTATGACAGGCTCATTGTCTACCCTCCCTCCCAGAAGCTCGGAAGGGATGAGAGAGCCAAGCCTTTGGGTTCGTAGCTTCAACCCCACAGCACAGACATACAAACACACACACACCAATTGATTAATGGACTGCTGAATGTATGTATTTTTTTTGTCTTGCTTTGTTTGCTCTTTTCAGTATTATGTCTTCCTCTGATAAGCTACCCTGGAAAGGGCTGAAAATAGCCCATATCAATATATGTAGCCTTAGAAATAAGGTTCATGAAATCAAAAACTTGATAACATCAGAAAACTTTCATATATTAGCTATTTCTGAGACTCACTTAGATCATTTATTTGATGATACATCAGTAGCAATACAAGGACATAACATCTATAGAAGAGATATACATGTTTATAGGGGAGGTGTTGCTGTATATATTCAGAGCCATATCCCTGTAATGCTTAGAGAAGATCTCATGTCAAGTGTTATTGAAGTGTTGTGGTTGCTGGTTCACTTGGCACCTCTAAAGCCTTTTCTTTTGGGGTGTTTCTATGGGCCACCAAGTGCTAACAGTCAGTATCTAAATAATATGTGTGAAATGCTTGATAGTGTATGTGATGTAAACAGAAAGGTCTACTTTCTTGGGGACCTGATGTCAGACTGTGTGCGCAACTGGTCAACTGGAGTCAGGTGCAGGAGAGCAGAGATGAGTGAACAGGCACACTATAATTGGCAGAAGCAAATCAGTCGGACGCAACAGCGTCACAACACTCCAGCCAAAGGCAAACGAGAATAGAGAACTGGTCACACAAAAATAATGTACAACAATATAAAACCACAAAAAAAACAGCCTGACGCATCACACAATAAACGTAACGAACAATTACACACACAGACATGGGGGGGAACAGAGGATAATATACATGTAGATTGATGAGGGGATGTAAACCAGGTGTGTAGGAAAACAAGTCCAAACAAATGGAAAATGAAAAGTGGAGCGACGATGGCTAGAAGATCGGTGACGTCGACCGCTGAGCTCCGCCCGAACCAGGAGAGGAGCCGACTTCGGCGGGAGTCGTGACACCTGCACATTGACTGGTTTTAATTTAAGCTGTGTGCTCAAGAGGAAGCTTCTTACTGTAACCATCTGGTTCAGGTTATTAATCAAACTACCAGGGTGTTTACAAACACTACAAGAACAAGATCATCCACATGTATCGATCACATTTTTACTAATACTGTAGAACTTTGTTCTAAAGCTGTATACGTACCCATTGGATGCAGGGATCACAATATTGTGGCTATATGCAGGAAAGCCAAAGTTCCAACAGCTGGGCCTAAAATAGCGTATAAGAGATCATAGAAAAGATTTTGCTTTGGCTCTTATGTGGATGATGTTGAAAATACATGTTGGTCTGATGTGATTAATAAGGACCATCCAAACGCTACACTTGATGAATTTATGAACTTTCTTCTTCCAATTATTGATAAACATGCACCTGTTTAGTAACTGACTGTTAGAACTGTTAATATCCTGTTAAAGATATGGCTGACTACTGCCCCCTTTGGAGAAATTGCGTGCCCATAGTAAACTGAAAAAAATGTTGTCAAAAATTGCTAAATTGCTAATATATGCATATAATATAATATATAATATTATTATTGGATAGAAAACACTCTAAAGCTTCTAAAACCGTTGGAATTATGTCTGTAAGTATAGCAGAACTCACAGGGCAGGCATTCTTCCAAACTAGTTTTGTGGTCATGAAAGTTGGGACAACTTTGACGTCATCGCCCCCACCCTTCCCAACCAGCTATGGATCTGGGGACACGTTCTATGTCTTCCACTAGATGTCCTCATTCTGTAGAGCGTTTAATCGTTCAAATCCCGCGAGAATTGGCCCTATGGGAGTGAATTGAGTAAGTGCCGCGAGAAAAAACCTGTGCGTTAGGGCGCGAATTGGTCCCAGCCATTCCTTTGTTCCAGCACTCAGAAGAAGGACAAACAATGACCGGTTGAATTGAAAATTGTTTTGTATGTCTATAACATCCTAAAGCTTGGTTCTGCACTTAGTTTGACCTGTTTAGTCGACATATAATATGTAATTTTGAAGTTTTGATGCGCAACTTTTTCGGATCAGAGGACATTTTGGGTGCATTTCAGCTGATGTTATTAGCAGTAGCTAATACAAAGACGCAAGACTTGAAACCAAACGATGTATTGGGTAAGTATGAACCCTTCCAGAACATTCTGAACGAAGACCATCGAAGGTAAGGGAATATTTATGCTGAAATCTGTGTTTCTGTTGACTCCAACATTACGTGGAAATGTAGCTTGGAACTGAGCGCTGTCTCAGCATATGGAATAGTGTGCGATTTCTGTAACGTTAAAAATAAATCTAATACAGCGGTTGCATAAAGAAGCAGTGTATCTTTCTAACTATATGTAGAACATGTATATTTAGTCAAAGTTTATGATGTCTATTTACGTTATCTTGCGGCGCTACCTACATTTTCTGCGGGCATTTTTGAGTATTTTCTGAACATGAATTCAATGTAAATGGACATTTATGGATATAAATGGCATATTATTGAAAAAAAAATGTACTGTGTAACATGTCCTATTACTGTCATCTGATGAAGATTTTCAAAAGGTTAGTGAATGATTTATTTTTTAATCCTGCTTTTATAATTTTATATTTTCTGGGACAAAATGGCTGCCTCTTGTCTTGGTTTCGGTGGTGGTCTAATATAAATATGTGGTGTGTTTTCGTCGTAAAACATTTAAAAAATCTGACACATGCTGGGTAGATGAACAAGGTGTTTATCTTTCATTTGAGCTATTGGACTTGTTAATGTGTGGAGGTTAAATATTTCTAAGAATATTTTTGCGTTCCATGCGCCACGGTTTGAGCTGAACGGGGGGGGGGGGGGGGGGGGCGTTCCCCGAGGGGAACCCCTGGCGTCAACAAGTTGTAAGGCTCTGTGAGGAATTGAAAAACTGTATGGTTGAAAGAGATGGGGCAAAATGAGTGGCACATCTGACTGGCTGACTTGCAGCATATTGAGAAATTATGAGACTAAACTCAACAAAAAGAAGAAGAAGAAACTTTATTATGAAGCCAAGATCAATGAAATAAAGAATGATGGAACATGAAGGGCAGAAAGACAAATTCAACTCCATCTTTCATCTTTGTTATCAATCAATAATGACAAACCTCCTGGCATTGACAACTTAGATGGAAAGCCACAGAGGAAGGTAGCTGACTCTATAGTCTCTCCTATCTGTCATATCTTTAATCTGAGCCTAGAGGAAAATCTTTGTCCTCAGGCCTGGAGAAAAGCCAAAGTCTTTCCACTACCCAAGAGTGGTAAACCGGCCTTTACTGGTTCTAACAGCAGACCTATAAGCTTGCTGCCAGCTCTTAGCAAACTGTTGGAAAAAAATTGTGTTTGACCAAATACAATGCTATTTCTCTGTAAACAAATTAACAACAGACTTTTAGCATGCTTATAGAGAAGGGCACTCAACATGTAATGCACTGACACAAATGATTGATGATTGGTTGAAGGAAATCGATAATAAGAAGATTGTGTGAGCTGTCCTGTTAGATTTCAATGCAGCCTTTGATATTATTGACCATAACCTGTTGTTTAAAAAAAGTATGTGCAATGGGTTTTCAACCTCTGTCTTAATGTGGATTCAGAGCTATCTATCTAATAGAACTCAAAGGGTTTTCTATAATGGAAGCATCTCTAATGTCAAACATATAAAGTGGGGTGTACTGCAGGGCAGCTCTCTAGGCCCTCTACTCTTTTCTATTGTTACCAGTGACCCGCCACTGGCATTTAACAAAGCATGTGATGATTCAACCATATACGCATCAGCTACCACAGCTAATGAAGTCACTGAAACCCTTAACAAAAAGTTGCAGTCTGTTTTGGAATGGTACGTTTTTACTCAGTTCTGTGTCCTGCGCCTGACTCCGTCCTACCCGCTGCACACTGACACTTGACATTAACAAAGAGTTGCAGTCTGTTTTGGAATGGTACGTTTTTACTCAGTTCTGTGTCCTGCGCCTGACTCCGTCCTACCCGCTGCACACTGACACTTGACATTAACAAAGAATTTCAGTCTGTTATGGAATGGGCGGCCAGTAATAAACTGGTTCTGAACATCTCTAAAACTAAGAGCATTGTATTTGGTACAAATCATTCCTTAAGTGCTACACATCAGCTGAATCCGGTAATGCATGGTGTGACGGTTTAACAAGTTGAGGAGACTAAATAACTTAGCGTTATTTAGGGCCCAGGTCTGACAGAAACTGTACAGAATATCTAGGTGCTTCTGTAGGCCCTCCTTGGATGGGGACAGAAGCACCAGATCATCAGCAAACAGTAGACATTTGACTTCAGATTCTTGTAGGTTGAAGCCGGGTGCTGAAGACTGCTCTAGTGACATTGTCAACTTGTTAAAGAGGGTGGGGCTTAAGCTGCATCCCTGTCTCACCCAATGGACCTGTGGAAAGAAATGTGCGTTTTTTGTCCATTTTAACCGCACACGTGTTGTTTGAGTACATGGATTTTATAATGTCGTATGTTTTTCCCCCAACACCACTTTCCTTCCATTTGTATAGCAGACCCACATGCCAAATTGAGTCAAAAGCTTTCTTGAAGTCAACAAAGCATGAGAAGACTTTGCCTTTGTTTTTTGTTTGTTTGTTTTTCAATTAGGGTGTGCAGGGTGAATACGTGGTATGTTGTGTGTCTGGACGGAGCTGTGTGGTGTCGGGGTAATGAGACCACTACTAATTAGAGGCCTGTGTCTTACATAATGACATTACCATGAGACCCAGGACGACACAGTCATATTTAGCATCTGTGTCAGTGAGTCCTTAGCTCTGGGAGCTAGAGTCTGCAGGTGTCAGGCAAGGTTATTCATCACGTGAGCCTCGTTCTCCAAACCTGGCCATACATTACTCTGGCAGTGTTAGTATCTCTGGCTGGAATAATCCATCCAGGGGTAGAGTTAGGATGTGCAGTATACATTGTCACATAACAGATGGATCTGTCAACACCCACTCTCCACAGTATCAGCCACAACAATGCTAACCATCCTAATGTGTGTGTGAGTGTGTGTTGTGTGTGTGTGTTGTGTGTGTGTACTTCATTGACCTAGCTGTCTGTCCACTGTCTAAACATCTCTGTCTGAGAGTGAGGGGGAGAGGGAGAGGGAGAGGGAGAGACAGAAGTGTGAGAGTGTGAGTGTGAGAGTGAGTGTGTGAGAGTGTGAGAGTGAGAGTGAGCGAGAGACAGAGAGAGAGAGAGGCCATCAGAGAAGCATGTTTCCACCACCTCTTCACAGCTGTGGTTTAAATGAAGATGATTCACAGGGACCACATGCACCTAAACTCAACAGTTACCCTGAGTACTGTCATTATCCATGGACGCTAACGATTTGCACCCACTCCCAGCCAAAACAGGATGATTCACCGCTAATTGGCTAATTCTATTTTTTGGCTAATTTAGCACTAAGGCTCAAATCTTTCCATAGGAGAAGCGACTGTCCCTTGTGACGTGGTTCTAACCTATGTGTGTCTCTAGGTCTACCTTTAACACTCTATCACTGTGCCATCCATTTTGTCACCAAAGCCCCATATCCTACCCACCACTGCGACCTGTATGCTCTCGTTGGCTGGCCCTCGCTTCATATCCGTCGTCAAACCCACTGGCTCCAGGTCATCTATAAGTCTTTGCTAGGTAAAGCCCCGCCTTATCTCAGCCTACTGGTCACCATAGCAGCACCCACACATAGCACGAGCACCAGCAGGTAAATTTCACTGGTCACCCCCAAAGCCAATTGACTAAGGTTAAAGTTAGTGAGGGAGATATTAGTCTTCAGCTTCACTGATTTTTGCAATTCATTCCATTCATTGGCAGCAGCGAACTGGAAGGAAAGGTTCCTCCTTTGGCCACCTTTCCTTCCAGTTCGCTACTGCCAATGACTGGAATGAATTGCAAAAATCAGTGAAACTGGAGACTAATATCTCCCTCACTAACTTTAACCTATCTAGGGTATGTGGGATGCTAGTGTCCCATCTGGCCAACATCCAGTGAGATTGCAGAGTGAAAAATTGAAAAAATTCACTGAAAAATTCAGAAAAAAAAACATATTTTACATAGGTTTAAAGATTAACTTCTTGTTAATCCAACCACAGTGTCAGACTTATAAAATGTTTTTCGGCGAAAGCATACCTAGCCCAGAACATACCTAGCCCAGAACATAGTCCAGTTGACAAATGTTTACAAACAGTAACCAGCCAAGCAGAAGCGTTCCAAAACTCAGAAATACTGTATAGATGCAATTAATCGCTTACCTTTGATGATCTTCATATGGTGGCACTCAGAAGACCTTCATTTACTCAATAAACATTCCTTTTGTTCGATAAAGTCTCTTTATATCCAAAAACCTCTGTTTTGTTCGCACGTTTTCTTCAGTACTCCACAAGCTCAAACGCAGTCAAAACAGGCAGACAAAAAAATCTAAATTGTATCCGTAAAGTTCATAGAAACATGTCAAACGATGTTTATATTCAACCCTCAGGTTGTTTTTAGCCTAAATTATCTATAATATTTCAACCGGACAATAACGTCTTCAATATAAAAGGTAAACAAGAAATGCACTCTCTCGGGATTGCGCATGAAAAAGCTCTGTGACACATCAGCGTCCACTCATTCAGACTGGTCTTACTCCCTCATTTATAAGAATACAAGCCTGAAACCATTTCCAAAGACTGTTGACATTGCTGGGCTGGTTCAGAACCCAGCATGGTCACGTTATGGTGCTGGGCTGGTTCAGAACCCAGCATGGTCACGTTACGTCTCTGGGCTGGTTCAGAACCCAGCATGGTCACATTACGTCGCTAGGCTGGTTCAGAACCCAGCATGGTCACGTTATGGTGCTGGGCTGGTTCAGAACCCAGCATGGTCACGTTACGTCACTGGGCTCGTTCAGAACCCAGCCTGGTCACGTTAAGGTGCTGGGCTGGTTCAGAACCCAGCATGGTCACGTTAAGGGGCTGGGATGGTTCACAACCCAGCATGGTCACGTTAAGGGGCCGGGCTGGTTCAGAACACAGCATGGTCACGTTACGGTGCTGGGCTGGTTCAGAACCCAGCATGATCACGTTACGGTGCTGGGCTGGTTCAGAACTCAGCATGATCACGTTAAGGGGCTGGTTCAGAACCCAGCATGGTCACGTTACGTCGCTGGGATGGTTCAAAACCCAGCACGGTCACGTTAAGGTGCTGGGTTGGTTCAGAACCCAGTATGGTGGCCTTATCAGCATTCTTTTAATACCGCTACAGAACTAGCGGCTGAACAGGGGCCCAGGAGAAAATCACCCAAGATACCATACACACAAAGCTGTTTTTTCTTGTATTTTGTTGGAACCCCATTCTGTGTCAATGTGGACACGCCGAATGGAAATTATGACCAGGATTGTGTAAATGGAGTTGAAGATCACTTCCCCTAATCCCCAGGCTTCTGGCTCGTCAATAACCTCTCCACCATTAACCTCCCCTCAACCTCTTTATGTTACCCTGCCTAGACAGACTAGGCGAGGTGTCTCAGTGCTCACTGGACAAATGGAACAACGATGGACACACACCATCAATCGTTTTGACAATGCAAGAGAATGACATTATAGAACTGACTGAAAGTGTGGCGGCCAATTGGAGAGATGTGCAGCTGAGGTTGGCTCACTTCCCCCTGTCAAATGGAGAAAATCAACAACAATCTGCTCAGACAGAAATATTTGCAAGATTCTCTGAAGCAAGATGTTCAAGGGAAAACTGCAATGTTTCAAAACACTCATTGAAAGTAACCATCAGCTAGCCAAGACCAATCTTGAGTAACAAAAACGGAGAGCAGAGGAGTGGTGTGTTCTCACCAGAAATATATTATGGTGGACATGAAGAACTCTTTCACAAGGGAAATAGGATTTTTGATTGAAAAATATCAAAATGAGAACAGACCTCTAATGAGATGGAAACAGACCTTCAGCTGGAGGATCTGCTCAAGGAGGTAACACACTGCTATTCCCTTTTTGGACCTCCCCTCAGTGTAAAAGGGATTTTTTTTTAATGTAACCTTAATTTAACTAGGCAAGTCAGTTAAGAACAAATTCTTATTTATAATTATGGCCTACCAGGTAACTGCCTAGTTCAGGGGCAAAGAAAAACATATTTTTACCTTGTCTAATCACTAGACTACCTGCCTCTAACCACTAGGCTACCTGCCTCTAACCACATGGCTACCTGCCACCCCAGAACAGGAGCAGGTAGGAATAGAAAACCCCTCATGAAGACACCATTAAACAACAGAAATCCAGTTTTACCATGACCCCTTGACACTGTCCTGCAAGGAGCCTTCACCGTGCGCTGCCACTTTAAGAGCGCGTCAGCTGTCAGTAAAGGAAGAAGTAAAAAAGGCTATTCTGTCTCTGTGTGGGAGCTCTCAGTTGGCGTGGCAGTTTTGAAGGTGTGTGCAATTTTTTTGCAGAAGCCTTGGCCATCTAAACACATTTCTATGTGTTTAGAATGTAAAAGTTCCAAGTTAGATCGCCTGTGTTTTCGCTCTACTCCCAAAGTGTTGGGGTTGCTGAAACTTTGATTTTATGGATTACTAGCGACTTTGTTTGCTACATGTTGTCAAACAAAACAAAGTGTCGATCGGAAGGACGAACGAGTGCAATGGCAGGCCTGAAGTCAACAACGAAGACTGCCCTCTCTCACTTTCAGCTTATTTTTTGCGGGGGGGTGGGGGGCAGTGTGAACCCACCATAGGAACTCAGACCCCTCAAAAGAGCCCGTGAAGCGAACCAAACTGAGACCATCTCAAGAGGTGGTCCGTGTTCAGGTTCCATTAATTTTGTGGTTCGTTTACATTTTTAGGGGAATGTGAACACAAAGCTCCTACGTTCACTTTTCATTATTCCAGCACACAATAGACTACTGATATAACCCCTCACACTAGGCTACTGATTACAACCCCTCACACTAGACTACTGATATAACCCCTCACACTAGACTACTGATATAACCCCTCACACTAGACTACTGATATAACCCCTCACACTAGACTACTGATTACAACCCCTCACACTAGACTACTGTCATAACTCCTCACACTAGACTACTGATATAACCCCTCACACTAGACTACTGCAATGCTGTTTCTCAAAGCTTGGCCTACCGAATACACATTGAGATATGGATAAAGTTGCACTTCCTATGGCTTCCACTAGATGTCAACCGTCTTTAGAAACTTGAATGAGGATTCTACTTTTAAGGAGGGGCTCATGAGACCTCTTTGAGTCAGTGGTGACGCGCGCTCCCGACAAAGTTATCGCTCATTCCAGTGCTTTTCTTCAGACAAAGAATTCTCCGGTTGGAACATTATTGATGTTTTATGTTAAAAACATCCTAAAGATTGATTCCATACATCATTTGACATGTTTCTAAAGGACTGTAACGGATCTTTTCGAGTTTTTGTCTTGATGAAGTGCTTGCACCTCGTGAAGATGGATTACTGGGCTGAACATGCTAACAACAAGTGGCTATTTGGACATAAATGATGGACTTTATGGAACAAATCAGTAATTTATTGTCGAACTGGGATTCCTGGGAGTGCCTTCTAATGAAGATCATCAAAGGTAAGTTAATATTTATGGTGTAATTCCTAACTTCTGTTGACTCCAAAATGACGGATATTCCTCTGGCTGTTTGGGGTTCTGAGTGCCGTTCTCAGATTATGCTTTTTCTGTAAAGTTTGTGTTGAAATTTGACACAGCGGTTGCATTAAGGAGAAGTTTATCTTTAATTCTGTGAATAACAGTTGTATCTTTTATCAATGTTTATTAACCTCTTGAAGCTATGGGGCACTATTTTATGTTTGGAAAAATAACATTCCCAAAGTAAACTGCCAATTTCTCAGGACCAGATGCTAGAATATGCATATAATTGACAGATTAGGATAGAAAACACTCTAAAGTTTCCAAAACTGTCAAAATATTGTATGTGAGTATAACAGAACCGATATTGCAGGCGAAACCCTGAGAAAAATCAAACCAGGAAGTGGCTTCTATTATGAAAAGTCCATATTCCATAGCCTCCCATTGCTCCATTTAAAGGGATATCAACCAGATTCCTTTTCCTATCGCGTCCTCAAGGTGTCAACAGTCTTCCGACATAGTTTCAGGCTTTTATTTTGAAAAATGAGTCAGAAAGATAACATCGCGTCAGGTGGTCACATGAGTTTTGCTCACGCAACAGAGTTTGGACAGCTATTGTTTTTCCCTCTCCTACTGATAAAGACATTTGCGGCTGATATATTATAGATTATATATTTTAAAAACAACCTGAGGATTGATTATAAAAAACGTTTGACATGTTTCTGTGGACATTATGGATATTATTTGGAATTTGTCTGTGGATTTCTGGGCATAATGTGCCAAACAAACTGAGGTATTTTAGATATAAAAATAATCTTTATGGAACAAAAGGAACATTTGTTGTGTAACTGGGAGTCTCGTGAGTGAAAACATCCAAAGATCATCAAAGGTAAACGATTAATTTGATTGCTTTTCTGATATTCGTGACCAAGCTACCTGATGCTAAGTGTACTTTATGTTTTGTCATGTGATCGATAAACTTACACAAACGCTTGGATTGCTTTCGCTGTAAAGCATAATTTCAAAATCTGAGACGACAGGTGGATTAACAAAAGGCTAAGGTGTGTTTTGCAATATTGCACTTGTGATTTCATGAATATGAAATTTTTTTGTAATATTATTTTGACTGGGGCGCTATGCTATAGAGTATTTTTGCAAAATCACTGGATGTTTTGGAATCAAAACATTACTGCACGTAACGCGCCAATGTAAACTGAGAATTTTGGATATAAATATGCACATTATCGAACAAAACATACATGTATTGTGTAACATGATGTCCTATGAGTGTCATCTGATGAAGATCATCAAAGGTTAGTGATTCATTTTATCTATATTTCTGCTTTTTGTGACTCCACTCTTTGTCTGGAAAACGTCTGAATGTTTTTTTGACTTGGCTATGACCAAACATAATCATATGTTGTGCTTTCGCTGTAAAGCATTTTTGAAATCAGACACTATGTTTAGATTAACAAGATGTTTATCTTTCATTTGCTGTGTTGGACTTAATGTGTGAAAGTTACATAATTCGAAAAAATATTTTTGAATTTCGTGCACTGCCTTTTCAGCGGAATGTTGTGGATGGGTTCTGCTAGCAGAACGCCTGCCCTAGAAAGGTTTAAACGGAACCAGATGGAACGAAGAAGGCAGGAACATAATTGTCCAATAGAAATTCTCGTTTTAGTTGACTGTTTGGCTAATGATTACACCACGTTCGCAGAATTTTTTTGTTTGTTTATTTGCATATTGATCAGCGAATGTCAGTGAATATCAAGGCTGCGCAGATGTTTTTAGTTTAGATTATTTGTTTGCATTATGTAATCTATAGACTAAGAGAGTTTTATCTGGTCTAGGACCTCGCTAACAGCCAATGAAATTGCAGGGCACCAGTGTCTGATTTCAAAAATGCTTTACAGCGAAAGCTCCACAAACGATTATGCTAGGTCACCACCAACTCGCTATTTTTCCAGCCAAAGAGAGGAGTCACAAAAAGCACAAATAGAGATAAAATTAATCACTAACCTTTGATGATCTTCATCAGATGACACTCATAGGACTTCATGTAACATAATGAATGTAGGTTTTGTTCGGAGAAGTTCATATTTATATCCAAAAATCTTATTTTACATTGGGGTGTAACGTTCAGTGGTTCCAAAACATGCAGAGAGCCACATGAATTCACAGAAATACTCATAATAAATGTTTTCAGAAAATGCAACTATTGTACATGGCACTTTAGATACAGTTCTCCTTAATGCAACCGCTGTGTCAGATTTCAAAAAAACTTTACAGAAAAAGCATAATCTGAGAACGGCACTCAGAGCCCAATCCAGCCAGAGGAATATCTGCCATGTTGGGTAGTCAACATTATTCAAAAATAGCATTATAAATATTCACTTACCTTTGATGATCTTCATCAGAATGCACTCCCAGGAATCGCAGTTCCACAATGAATGCCTGTTTTGTTCGATAATGTCCATCAGCTTCTTTCGTTAGGGCGTTTGGTAAACAAATCCAAAAGCGCGATCTGGTCCATTCGGACGAAACGTTCAAAAAGTAATATTACAGGTCGAAGAAACTTGTCAAGCTAAGTATAGAATCAATCTTTAGGATGTTTTCATCACAAAAGTTCAATAATGTTCCATTGTCTGTAGAAAAGCAATGGAACGAGAGCTACCTCTCACGTGAAAGCGCGTGACTGAGAACTAGGCTGTAGGCAGACCCCTTAGTCAAACAGCTCCCATCCGGCCCCCCTTCACATGAGCAGCCTGAAACAATGTTCTAAAGACGGTTCACATCTAGTGGAAGCCTTAGGATGTGCAACATAACCAATATCCCACTGTGTATACGATAGGGGTGAGTTCAAAACTACACACCTCAGATTTCCCACTTCCTGTTTGGATTTTTTCTCAGGTTTTTGCCATATGAGTTCTGTTATAGTCACAGACATCATTCAAACAGTTTTATAAACTGTGTTTTCTATCCAGTACTACTAATAATATGCATATATTAGCATCTGGGACTGAGTAGAAGGCAGTTCACTCTGGGCACGCTATTCATCCAAAAGTGAAAATGCTGCCCCCTATCCCAAACAAGTTATAATATGTTATTGATTGTGGGGGTTTTAATAGTGTGAGAAGACAACAACATATTTAGTGAGAACATGAAGTAGAAAATCATTTCTAGCTCTTAATGGGCCAGTAGCCTACATTGAGTGTAGCGTTTCTAATTACAGCATTATTTAATCTGCAGTTTTTCTTCTGCTATTCTTACCTATACTATGTACATGTTAATAGTATATTCTGATTACATTTTTATGTCTCATCTTTTAGCTAAATGCAATCTATTAGCTTACAAAATGCAAGTAGTTATAGTAGCTGTCAGATAACACATTACGATTGAATCGCTTGTACTGCACTTTGTAAAAATCCCAGAGTGCATTGAGTGAATGTTGGAAAAAAGATCTTTGGTTCCTGTGTAAACGTAGCAATGTGAATGCAAAGAGGACTCAAACCACAAAATAGGTAAAGTGACCCGGCAAAAGAGGTGAAAGAGTTGAGTCCTCATTCCAAAGGGGGGGGCGATGTGAATACATGTGAATGGGAATACAAAGAGCACAGAGTTTTACCCCAGAGTTCACTTCAAAGAGGACTGAGATCATTAGTTGTAAAGAGGACTATATGTGAAAACATTCTCCTTCTCGCTCCAATGCTTTACACTGCTGCATCATTTGGTGCTCAGAAACACTGAACTATAGTTACCCAACGTATTTTGTGTTTTTAATACATTTGTGTTCAGAGGGGTGCATTTGAGATGGTTTATTGTTGTGGATTACTGATTGGACTGGATCGTTTTTTTTGTGATTTGGCCTCGGAGATTTAGGACATTTTAATGAGTTTTTTGATTTTGTCTACGAACACACACACATTCTAGGTTCCCTAACTCCTTCAATGGGAAGCAATACAGATTATTGCAAATTCTCTAAGGTTCATGAGGTTCATAATGTTCGTCAGTTGTTTCTATGACGTTGCCTCTGAATGGCTCTATCTGTAAACAGGCTACACTCCAGTCTCTACTGGCTATATGGCAAACAGACTACACTCTAGTCTCTACTGGCTATCTAGCCAACAGAATACACTCTAGTCTCCACTGGCTATCTCGCCAACAGGTTACACTCTAGTCTCTACTGGCTATCTGGCCAACAGGTTACACTCTAGTCTCTACTGGCTATATGGCAAACAGACTACACTTCTAGTCCCTACTGACTATCTGGTAAACAGGTTACACTCTAGTCTCCACTGGCTATATGACAAACAGACTACACTCTAGTCTCTACTGGCTATCTGGCCAACAGACTACACTCTAGTCTCTACTGGCTATCTGGCCAACAGACTACACTCTAGTCTCCACTGACTCTCTGGTAAACAGGTTACACTCTAGTCTCCACTGACACTCTGGTAAACAGGTTACACTCTAGTCTCTACTGGCTATCTGGTCAACAGGTTACACTCTAGGCTCCACTGACTCTCTGGCCAAAAGGTTACACTCTAGTCTCTACTGGCTATCTGGCCAACAGGTTACACTCTAGTCTCTACTGGCTATCTGGCCAACAGGTTACACTCTAGTCTCTACTGGCTATCTGGTAAACAGGTTACACTCTAGTCTCCACTGACTCTCTGGTAAACAGGTTACACTCTAGTCTCCACTGGCTTTCTAGCCAACAGACTACACTCTAGTCTCCACTGGCTATATGGCAAACAGACTACACTCTAGTCTCTACTGGCTATTTGGCCAACAGACTACACTCTATTCTCTACTGACTCTCTGGTAAACAGGTTACACTCTAGTATCCGCTGACTCTCTGGTAAACAGGTTACACTCTAGTCTCTACTGGCTATATGGCAAACAGACTACACTCTAGTCTCTACTGGCTATTTGGCCAACAGACTACACTCTAGTCTCTACTGGCTATCTTGCCAACAGACTACACTCTAGTCTCTACTGACTCTCTGGTAAACAGGTTAAACTCTAGTTTCTACTGGCTATCTGGCCAACAGACTACACTCTAGTCTCTACTGGCAATCTGGCCAACAGGTTACACTCTAGTCTCTACTGGCTATCTGGCCAACAGACTACACTCTAGTCTCCACTGACTCTCTGGCCAACAGGTTACACTCTAGTGTCTACTGGCTATCTGGCCAACAGGTTACACTCTAGTCTCCACTGACTCTCTGGCCAACAGGTTACACTCTAGTCTCTACTGGCTATCTGGCCAACAGGTTACACTCTAGTCTCTACTGGCTATCTGGCCAACAGGTTACACTCTAGTCTCTACTGGCTCTCTGGTAAACAGGTTACACTCTAGTATCCACTGACTCTCTGGTAAACAGGTTACACTCTAGTCTCTGCTGGTTATCTGGTAAACAGGTTACACTCTAGTCTCCACTGACTCTCTGGTAAACAAGTTACACTCTAGTCTCCACTGGCTATATGGCAAACATACTACACTCTAGTCTCTACTGGCTATCTTGCCAACAGACTACACTCTAGTCTCTACTGGCTATCTGGCCAACAGGTTACACTCTAGTCTCTATTGGCTATATGGCCAACATACTACACTCTAGTCTCCACTGACTCTCTGGCCAACAGGTTACACTCTAGTCTCTACTGGCTATCTGGCCAACAGACTACACTCTAGTCTCCACTGACTCTCTGGCCAACAGGTTACACTCTAGTCTCTACTGGCTATCTGGCCAACAGGTTACACTCTAGTCTCCACTGACTGTCTGGTCAACAGGTTACACTCTAGTCTCCACTGACTCTCTGGCCAACAGACTACACTCTAGTCTCTACTGGCTATCTGGCCAACAGACTACACTCTAGTCTCCACTGGCTATCTGGCCAACAGGTTACACTCTAGTCTCCACTGGCTCTCTGGCCAACAGGTTACACTCTAGTCTCCACTGGCTATCTGGCCAACAGGTTACACACTAGTCTCCACTGGCTATCTGGTCAACAGGTTACACTCTAGTCTCCACTGGCTATCTGGCCAACAGGTTACACTCTAGTCTCTACTGGCTATCTGGCCAACAGGTTACACACTAGTCTCCACTGGCTCTCTGGCCAACAGGTTACACTCTAGTCTCCACTGACTCTCTGGCCAACAGGTTACACTCTAGTCTCTACTGGCTATCTGGCCAACAGGTTACACACTAGTCTCCACTGGCTATCTGGCCAACAGGTTACACTCTAGTCTCCACTGGCTATCTGGCCAACAGACTACACTCTAGTCTCCACTGGCTCTCTGGCCAACATGTTACACACTAGTCTCCACTGGCTCTCTGGCCAACAGGTTACACTCTAGTCTCTACTGGCTATCTGGCCAACAGGTTACACTCTAGTCTCCACTGGCTCTCTGGCCAACAGGTTACACTCTAGTCTCTATTGGATATCTGGCCAACAGGTTACACTCTAGTCTCCACTGACTCTCTGGCCAACAGGTTACACTCTAGTCTCCACTGACTGTCTGGTCAACAGGTTACACTCTAGTCTCTACTGGCTATCTGGCCAACAGACTACACTCTAGTCTCCACTGGCCATCTGGTCAACAGGTTACACACTAGTCTCTACTGGCTATCTGGCCAACAGACTACACTCTAGTCTCCACTGGCTATCTTGCCAACAGACTACACTCTAGTCTCCACTGACTCTCTGGCCAACAGGTTACACTCTAGTCTCCACTGACTCTCTGGCCAACAGGTTACACTCTAGTCTCCACTGACTGTCTGGCCAACAGGTTACACTCTAGTCTCTACTGACTGTCTGGCCAACAGGTTACACTCTAGTATCCACTGACTGTCTGGCCAACAGGTTACACTCTAGTCTCTACTGACTCTCTGGCCAACAGGTTACACTCTAGTATCCAATGACTGTCTGGCCAACAGACTACACTCTAGTCTCCACTGGCTATCTGGTCAACTGGTTACACTCTAGTCTCAACTGACTGTCTGATCAACAGGTTACACTCTAGTCTCCACTGGCTATCTGGTCAACAGGTTACACTTTAGTCTCCACTGACTGTCTGGCCAACAGGTTACACTCTAGTCTCCACTGGCTATCTGGCAAACAGGTTACACTCTACTCTTTGTGTCCTACTCTAGTCTCTACTGGCTCTCTGGCCAACAGACTACACTCTAGTCTCCACTGGCTATCTGGTCAACAGGTTACACTCTAGTCTCCACTGACTGTCTGGTCAACAGGTTACACTCTAGTCTCCACTGGCTATCTGGCCAACAGGTTACACTCTACTCTTTGTGTCCTACTCTAGTCTCTACTGGCTCTCTGGCCAACAGACTACACTCTAGTCTCCACTGGCTCTCTGGTCAACAGTTTACATTTTACTCTTTGTGTCCTACTCTAGTCTCTACTGGCTCTCTGGCCAACAGGTTACACTCTGGTCTCTACTGGCTCTCTGGCCAACAGCTTACACTCTAATCTCCACTGACTGTCTGGCCAACAGGTTACACTCTACTCTTTGTGTCCTACTCTAGTCTCTACTGGCTCTCTGGCCAACAGGTTACACTCTACTCTTTGTGTCCTACTCTAGTCTCCACTGACTCTCTGGTCAACAGGTTACACTCTACTCTTTGTGTCCGACTCTAGTCTCCACTGACTCTCTGGTCAACAGGTTACACTCTAGTCTCTACTGACTCTCTGGCCAACAGTTTACACTCTACTCTTTGTGTCCTACTCTAGTCTCCACTGACTCTCTGGTCAACAGGTTACACTCTACTCTTTGTGTCGTACTCTAGTCTCCACTGACTCTCTGGTCAACAGGTTACACTCTAGTCTCTACTGACTCTCTGGCCAACAGGTTACACTCTACTCTTTGTGTCCTACTCTAGTCTCCACTGACTCTCTGGTCAACAGGTTACACTCTACTCTTTGTGTCGTACTCTAGTCTCCACTGGCTCTCTGGTCAACAGGTTACACTCTACTCTCTGTGTCCTACTCTAGTCTCTACTGGCTCTCTGGTCAACAGGTTACACTCTACTCTTTGTGTCCTACTCTTTCTCCACTGGCTCTCTGGCCAACAGGTTACACTCTAGTCTTTGTGTCCTGCTCTAGTCTCCACTGGCTCTCTGGTAAACAGGTTACACTCTAGTCTCTACTGGCTCTCTGACCAACAGGTTACACTCTACTCTTTGTGTCCTACTCTAGTCTCCACTGGCTCTCTGACCAACAGGTTACACTCTAGTCTCCACTGACTGTCTGGCCAACAGGTTACACTCTAGTCTCTACTGACTGTCTGGCCAACATGTTACACTCTAGTATCCAATGACTGTCTGGCCAACAGACTACACTCTAGTCTCCACTGGCTATCTGGTCAACTGGTTACACTCTAGTCTCAACTGACTGTCTGATCAACAGGTTACACTCTAGTCTCCACTGGCTATCTGGTCAACAGGTTACACTCTAGTCTCCACTGACTGTCTGGCCAACAGGTTACACTCTAGTCTCCACTGGCTATCTGGCCAACAGGTTACACTCTACTCTTTGTGTCCTACTCTAGTCTCTACTGGCTCTCTGGCCAACAGACTACACTCTAGTCTCCACTGGCTCTCTGGTCAACAGGTTACACTATACTCTTTGTGTCCTACTCTAGTCTCTACTGGCTCTCTGGCCAACAGGTTACACTCTAGTCTCTACTGGCTCTCTGGCCAACAGGTTACACTCTAGTCTCCACTGACTGTCTGGCCAACCGGTTACACTCTACTCTTTGTGTCCTACTCTAGTCTCTACTGGCTCTCTGGCCAACAGGTTACACTCTACTATTTGTGTCCTACTCTAGTCTCTACTGGCTCTCTGTCCAACAGGTTACACTCTAGTCTTTGTTTCCTACTCTAGTCTCTACTGGCTCTCTGGCCAACAGGTTACACTCTACTCTTTGTGTCCTACTCTAGTCTCCACTGACTCTCTGGTCAACAGGTTACACTCTAGTCTCTACTGACTCTCTGGCCAACAGGTTACACTCTACTCTTTGTGTGCTACTCTAGTCTCCACTGACTCTCTGGTCAACAGGTTACACTCTACTCTTTGTGTCCTACTCTAGTCTCCACTGGCTCTCTGGTCAACAGGTTACTCTCTACTCTTTGTGTCCTACTCTAGTCTCCACTGGCTCTCTGGTAAACAGGTTACACTCTACTCTTTGTGTCCTACTCTAGTCTCCACTGGCTCTCTGACCAACAGGTTACACTCTAGTCTCCACTGACTGTCTGGCCAACAGGTTACACTCTAGTCTCTACTGGCTCTCTGACCAACAGGTTACACTCTACTCTTTGTGTTCTACTCTAGTCTCTACTGACTGTCTGGCCAACAGGTTACACTCTAGTCTCTACTGGCTCTCTGACCAACAGGTTACACTCTACTCTTTGTGTTCTACTCTAGTCTCTACTGGCTCTCTGACCAACAGGTTACACTCTAGTCTTTGTGTCCTACTCTAGTCTCCACTGGCTCTCTGACCAACAGGTTACACTCTACTCTTTGTGTCCTACGCTAGTCTCCACTGGCTCTCTGGCCAACAGGTTACACTCTAGTCTTTGTGTCCTACTCTAGTCTCTACTGGCTCTCTGACCAACAGGTTACACTCTACTCTTGGTGTCCTACTCTAGTCTCTACTGGCTCTCTGGCCAACAGGTTACACTCTACTCTTTGTGTCCTACTCTAGTCTCCACTGGCTCTCTGGCCAACAGGTTACAATCTAGTCTTTGTGTCCTACTCTAGTCTCCACTGGCTCTCTGGCCAACGGGTTACACTCTAGTCTCCACTGACTGTCTGGCCAACAGGTTACACTCTACTCTTTGTGTCCTACTCTAGTCTCTACTGGCTCTCTGGTCAACAGGTTACACTCTACTCTTTGTGTCCTACTCTAGTCTCTACTGGCTCTCTGGCCAACAGGTTACACTCTACTCTTTGTGTCCTACTCTAGTCTCTACTGGCTCTCTGGCACACAGGTTACACTCTAGTCTCTACTGGCTCTCTGGCCAACAGGTTACACTCTTCTCTTTGTGTCCTACTCTAGTCTCCACTGGCTCTCTGACCAACAGGTTACACTCTACTCTTTGTGTCCTACTCTAGTCTCCACTGGCTCTCTGACCAACAGGTTACACTCTACTCTTTGTGTCCTACTCTAGTCTCCACTGGCTCTCTGACCAACAGGTTACACTCTACTCTTTGTGTCCTACTCTTTCTCCACTGGCTCTCTGACCAACAGGTTACACTCTAGTCTTTGTGTCCTACTCTTTCTCCACTGGCTCTCTGACCAACAGGTTACACTCTACTCTTTGTGTCCTACTCTTTCTCCACTGGCTCTCTGACCAACAGGTTACACTCTAGTCTTTGTGTCCTACTCTTTCTCCACTGGCT